>NC_040018.1:6403158-6460092 GCF_000972845.2 Larimichthys crocea
AACATCCTTAAAATTATAATTAAATAAAAAATGTAAATATTATTATATTTTGCAGAAAAGAGTGTGGTGAGGTGGACGCAACAATAAAACCTGTTTGATCTGCACAGACAATAATACAAAAACTTTGCACTGCAATTACTTGCACAATGCAGTTGTTTGCACAACCTGGACACTTGCACATCTCACTACCTCACTATGGTGTTATACTGTTGTTGCTTTTCTATTATTGTATATACTTTTTCTTAAATTAAACTTGCCTTACTTTTTATATTTTATGTTAATATATATATATATATATATATATAATATATATAATAATATAATATATATATATATATATAGATATATATATATATATATATATATATAATATATATATATTTCATTTATTTAATTTTATTTATGTGGATGGGCTGCTCCAGGACCAGGGAAACCATTTCGTTTCATCCCTGTTTACATGTGTTGTAATGACAAATAAAACTCCTTGAATCCTTGAATCCTTGAATCCTTGAGGTCACAGGTGTGTTATTAATTGACTCTGGCGACATCACGTGGGCGGTCACCTGGAAGTGCACGCGTCCCGCCCTGATTTTTCACGTCACCAAACGTCACCAGGAAGTCCAGTGAAACCAAGACGACAACATGGCAGAGCACACAGACCCACGGGAGTGCAACAAATCTCTATTTTAAACCCTGAAAATGAAATAAAAGTGTTTTTATTTTGGCGGGGGGATCATTTCTAATGACTGACGCTGGATTCGTGTTTACCTGTGAGGCTGTAACGGAGGTGTTTGTTCTCGGACAGACGCGGAGGAGATGCCCGAGCTGTCTGACGGTGATGATGACTTTGGTGATGATATGAAGACAGTGGCAGTGCATGGAGAGCAGGAGGACAGTCAGCGGTTACCTGTCTGTTCTGTGACGGGGAGATGACGTCGCGCTGCACACCTGTACGGTAGTCATGGATAGGAGCCTTCATATAATAATAATAATAATAATAATATATAAGTTTAATATAATGCACTTTACATTTGAATCAAATCCAAAGTGCTACAATGCACACAAAGCAACAAAAAAAAATAAATCACAACAGAAGAAACATGTCAAATACGATAAGATGTGGAAAAAAGGAAAGTTTTATGCCTGGTCAGTATTAGTAATTTAAAACAATAAATGATGCTGAGTCACAACTACATAACATAGAAAGCGCTGAAATATGGAGGACGTTAGGAAAATGCTGCATGTAAAAAATCTCTCTGTGCTGTGAAGATCTGAGATGTGTTTGCAAACAAAAACTTTTTTAAAAACTGACTCATAAACTCCGAAAAACAAAGTTCAGTTCACCCACATAGCTCCTGAGCCGCCTCGGGGACTGTATGCATGAACTGCTGAGGCAGCGGTGTAAAAAAAAAAAGGTCGGCCAGGGTGGAGGTGGTGTTTTTTTCTTTCCTTTCCTCTTCAAGCAAACCAGCAGATCAGGACAGAAGTTCAAATTGTTCCAATAAAGGATTTTTCTGGCTTTGTTTGTTGTGCCCCAGAGCGGCGTGTGTCTGTGTCATCTGTCTGTGGTTGATTGGTTGATTTAAATCAGCCGATGATGACACCGTCATCATTCAGTCCGACTTTTCACACAGCGGCCCGTTGTTGGACAGAAACTCTGTCTCGTCACTGTCCTCCTTGTCGAGGACGGTGACGTACGGCAAAAAGATGAAATCATCTGAAACTGGAGAACCACAACAAGTGTTAATGTGTTTCTGTGTTTCAGGTTGCTGAGCTCTGTGTCTCCACCCTGCAGCATGCACAGCTGAACATCAGCTCAACCTCGCAGACGTGATAAGAAGACACAGTGAGTAGAAACTGACGAGGAACCAGACGTCGGTCGGTTTGTCGACGTAGCTGAAACTTCTTTTCTCTTCCTCTTTTAGATTGGATGACTACGGTTACATCAAGATGATCAACTTCATCGGTCGACAGTGAGTACCGCGCTCGTTGCCGGCTTCCTCTGCGATGCTTATCGCTGTGAGCCACTTAATGAACTAAACAAAGCCTCTGTGTAGATTTGTACTGAGGTGTCCTTATAATACACATCACTGCCAGATGTACCAGTCTTTAAACTGGCTGGCCCCCAAGTCCAGGAGGCATGTTCACTGGTTACTACTCATTTTTAAGTGGCAACTACTTAAATTTTCCTTCCATTTGAAACAATATCTGATTCCACTCAGCTCACAAACAATGTAAGGCATACTGATCAACTTTCTTTCTTACCCACGAATTAACAAAGAAATTGGTCGAGCATGTTAAATCTAAAGCCCAAGCAGACGGGATAATCTCCCTTGCACGATTAGGTCATAACCCCTTTCATCACCTTTAAATCCTCTCTACTTACCACTTCCAAACATCCTGTTCTTGTTTTTGATTTTATCTAAGGTGGGCATGCATAAGTGCTCTGTGTGCATGTGTGCATATGTAAAAAATAGCCAGTTTTGCTTTTATATTGCTGCAGTTGTGTTCTGTGTCATTCTTATTTGTCCATGTATTGTATGGGGGAGGGGCCTATGGAGCATTGTGGTGAATGGTGTCTGCGTCTTTTGATCGTCTGTAAACATTGTATATCTCTGTTGGCAACAAGGACCCCTCGAAAATGAGATGATACATCTCAAGGGTTATCCTTTGATAAATAAAAAATAAAGAATAAAGCCAGAACACACACACAGGTAGAGGATCAGAGTTCAGTCCATGAATCCGCCTGGAAGTCCTCAGCTTCAGAGACATTTCAGGCAGAGTCTGAGTTTCTGATCTGGGATCTGGGTTAACTTCTCTGCCTTCCCCGACGGGGCCGAAACGGACGACCCTGACTCAAATGATTTACACCCCCCCATGCTCTGAGCTCACAGTCCGGGCAGCACAGCAACTAACTGGGCTAACAGCAGCTACAGTTGGAAGCAGTTTACTTTAGGTCCACCAGGAAACTCGTGTAAATCAAAGAGTTCAGTTCAGTTCAGTTCAGAGCTTTATTGTCCCTCCAGGGGAAATTTGATTTGCAGTGACAATGCAACTTACACAACAAACAATAAATAGACAAACAGTGACATAGAACAATGACGCAAAGTAAAGCAACCAAAACTTGATTTAAACAATCGTAATGAAGTTAGAATAGAGTAACAGAAGGCAAAAAGTCTTAGTTAAAAAGATAAATACCACAAGACAACTGCACATTTAGAGTGGTGCAAATTAATGCATTGATTGCACGGGGAACAAAGGAGAATTTATACCTATTTGTTCGTGCCCTAGGTAGCATGTATCCCGTCCAGACGGCAGAGAAATAAATTCCTGCAACATGGGTGGTCAGGGCTAGACAGGATGGACCGAGCCTTCTGTAGGACTCGTCTGTCAAAGATCTCGAGAGACAGAGCTGCCGGCATGCCAATTATCTTGTTGGCATCTCTCACAATTTTGAACAGACAATTTTGTTTTAACCGACGTACAGTTTTGGATTTTTCTTCTAAACAAATCTGTTTATAGAAATGTGACGCATCGTGTCTGACGGCGCTGCCAGACGCTCCCTTACCCGGGAGAGTGAAGACTTCCTGCGACCGTCCAACAGGACGACCCCTGCTGCAGACAGGTAGCCACTCATAACTTGTTTTTAATTGAACAATCTCAAAGCTACGTCTGTTCTTAGATGTCCAAGTATTTTTTTTTTTTTCCGAATGGTCACACAGCCTGTCCTCGTAGAAAGGGGAGTGGCTGAATAGTAGAAATGGGGATAAGGATGCACACTGCAGGTTAGTGGAAAGTGTTTATGGTGTTGCACTGAAAGTGACAGAAGTGGTTGTGTGAAGAATATAAAAAGAGAGCTTAAGGGAGAAGTTTCATCCGTAACTCCGTTCTCTCTTGATAACAAACTTTATTTGCTTACATGTAAAAAAAATAAATTTAATTATTTAAAAAATGGTTTTGTTCATTTCAAGCCACACAAATACTCTTTTTTGTACAAATAAACAATAAACCTGACTAATAAGGGTTTAGACCAGTGGTTCTTAACCTGGGTTCGATTGAACCCTAGGGGTTCGGTGAGTCGGTCTCAGGGGTTTGGTGGTTTGTTACAACATATCTTTGTGAGCAATTGTTTTCGAGGATGCTGGACATAAAAACTAAAAATCATGCACTGTGTTGGTTTTGTTATTTGAACAAGGTGATGTTAATGCACGGTTCATTTTGTGCACCAGTAAAAAAAAACATATTTTATTTTTTACTAAAGAAGTTTTTGGTGAATGAGCATATGAAACTGGTGGGGTTCGGTACCTCCAACAAGGTTAAGAACCACTGACTTAGACTTTTTAACCCTAGAACACTAACGTTGGGTGATTTTCACCCACACAGTTCTTGTCCTGTGATTTTCATTGTGTTGCTGCTGTCTGAGTTGCATGGGTCCTTGGGTAGCTTCAGGCTGCTCACTGATGTCATTAATGGTTTGTTTGTTTCCCTCTTCCCATCTATGTTTTTTTCAAGAGGCATGCGTTCGGGTGATTTTCACCCGACGTCAGTGATAGTGAGTGCCATATCTCTCTCACGGCTGTCAGTGATGCAGGAAGTCTGTGCCTTCACCAGACAAAGTCTCACATGTCCCAGGAATGGGTGGACCAAAGAACAAGTTCCCAGCTCCATTATTTTTTCTGTTAGGAAATTTCTCGTTAAGGATTACCTGATTTTTCAATTATTTTGCTGCCTTTTTAAAGGGTCCCCCATGGTACCTTTTTATTTATTTTATGTGATATTGTACATTGGGAAATTAAAGAAAAGTACTACAATTTGGCAAACAGTGTTGTACTTTTACATAAATCAATGAAAACTGTATTTTATCCAGGATATTATATTGGGTAAATATACCTGACGTTAGTGATGGTGTTACTAATTTTAATGTTAGTGTTCTAGGGTTAAACCCAACCCGCCTGTGATCTAGTCAGCACAAATCCGCCAATAAATGATACTGGTCTGATTTTGAGGTGTATAAAATGATGCTCAATTTAACAAAAGGTTGCAGACATAAAAACTATTGTGGCTTAAAGTATTACAGTCTACATCATACGCTTAGGAAATAATGTTATATAAAGTGACTGAGTTACATTCCAATTTCTTTTTTATTTATTTCTTTGGTACAGTTGACACAGAAACAGGTGATTTACTGACAAATTTACCACTCCGTGTTTTTTATTTTCAAAATTTGGTGGGTGGGCCTTTAGTCCCATGGATTATTGTGCTCTATGTTTGCGCTATAATCTTCAAATTAAGGTTCTTCTTGTTTGCCTTTACGCTGTGTAATGTCAAAAATATAAATATACCATAGACAGACAGATAAGGCTAAGTTACAACCACAGACCCTATTGGGAGCTATGGGCCCCTTTAGACTTTAATACTGAATAATACTAAACAGCTGGAAACAGCTACCTGATGTGCCTGAAAACAACAGTAAAGTTGCATACAACCAAAACAAAGAGCTGAACGACACTAAAACACTCTGTCCTCTGTGGGTTAAAGGTGGGGTCAGCTTTGAAGTCATTATGACTGACTTCATTCTGACACACCATTGTTGAATATAACAGTTTTACAGTATTGAACTGAACAACGCTCTGTGTGGAGGCATGGTGACTTTGAAGCTGTTACGGTGACATCAAATATAAGACATGTAGACTGGGGGATTAATAATTCTGGCATTTTATTGTCTTTTTACACAAACACAGTGAATTAAAATTTCATTATTGGAGCTAAATTCATCCAGAAAAACATTTCACTCAAGCAGACACAGGCTGTAAGACTGTTGCCAGTTGATGCCTTTGTTCCGGAGCTGCAGGTGTCTAATGCGGGATCTGAGCCGCTCTTATAAGCGGAGAGGGGGGGCGTGGACGTGCCTCCTGTCCGGGGCTCGACGTCACTCAGGGGCCGCTCACTTCCTGCGGCGCGTGGCGGCTCCCTTCTTGCTGCTGCAGATGCGCAAAATGCAAAAACAGAGTCATACCTGTGCAGTGAATCTTTAGGTTCATCATGCAGAATACAGGAAGAGACGCAAACCGAAGAATATTATATAATATAATATTATTTTCACTGTTTTATGTTTGCTATTAAAGTTTGTCCGTGCACTTAAACATCTGGAATGAAGCTGTGATGCAGAGTTTATGTTGGCGACTGTGGCTCAGGAGGTAGAAGTCGTCCACTAATCAGATGATTGGCGGTTCGATCCTCCAACCTGTTCCCGAAGGCCGCGCCATGTAAATGTGTATAAACGATTAACTCCTAAAAACTGATGAGCAGTTGTTCACCTTGCATGGCGCCCAATGCCATCAGAGTATGAATGTGTGTCGGAGTGGTCGGAAGACCAGAAAGGCGCTGTGTGAGTACAGTTCATTTACCGTGTTGATGAGGAGTCACTTACTGTTTCTGCAGCTCATCGATGCGGTTTCTGAGAGAGATCACCTGTTTGAAACAGATACGGTAGATGTTTCACCTGAACACTTTCAGATTCTCTGGTTAAAGCTGCAACATGTAACTTTTTTTCCACATTAAAATACCAGTGTTTAAAGTTCAAGTCTTAAAACTGGATGTGATCTGCCATGGAGAATATGGATGTGACAAAGGAGGAACAGGACGTCAAAGAAAAGTGAAGTGTAGCAGGCAGCTGTGTCACTGCTGATCAACCAAACAGGAAAGGAGAAGCAGCCACTGACGAGATCACAACATCACCATTGACGAGATAAATACATGGCAGACAGCCATATTTGTTGTCACACTCAGAATAATAATGAGAACTTATCAGTATTAGAATATCTCATAAAAAAGACAATCTGGCTGTTGCACAGGTACGCAGCATTTTATGCAGCACTGACCTCGTATCTCTGTCTCTTGAGCTTCTCGCAGTGGTCGTATTTAATTGCCTCCAGGTTCTGCAGCCACTCCCACAGCTCTTTTGCCTTTTCCCTGAAAAAAAAAAAAAAAACACAATCCAGAAACCAAACCTTCAATGAAAAACACACTGCTTCTGCATCAGAAAAAATCTAGAATTGCGTTTTTCTCTTGAGCCTCATTTCATCTGCTGGTAGTACATGCAGAATGCATTAATTACATTAGAATCTGATGTAATCAGGGCAGTGACTACAGGTTGATAGGAGAAAAAAATCAAGATCATCATGAGACCAGTTCATTTGTTAAATTAAGATAATTATTAAGTTTTCTTGTACTGAAAATGTACCACTCAGTGTTGTTTTCTCCTCCTGTGTGTTACCTCAGATTGTCCTCGCTGAAGTTTTCGATGTCCAGGGGTTTGCATCTCTCTGCCATGATCTTCTTCTTCTTTTCTCTTTCAGTCTGCTTCTTGGCTCTCTTATGGTCAGTCTAGAAAAGTCGAACTAGTTTAAACTCTGCGTCTTCACAAACACACGACATGTTACCAGTTGTCAAAACAAACAAAAAGAAAAAGAAAAACCCACCCTCTGCAGGATGCCGCTGTAGTTGGATCCCATGTTGGTCAACGCCATCTTCTTCTTGGCGTCATCCTCAGCCTTCCTGTGAGCGTCGGCATTCTCCTTTCTCTGTCGCTCAGCCTGCAGAATTCATTTTCAAACATCACAGAACAATCATCAAACTCATCTAAGACTAAAACTAAGAGTGACTTAACTTTGCTGCAGTGATGTAAAAATGCACTGAAGGTGTGGTCAGTGGTACAACACACTTGAAACTCCAAAAAGAGTTCAGTGACCGCGTTTTCTAAGGTCAGAAGCTCTTACTTAGGTGACTTAGGTTATGCAAAACAAGTCTCTACCGTGGAAAGAATCAAAGGAATGAAGTTACTGTGATGTTTCAACAGAAGCAGAAGCTGTGTACCTCCCGCCTGGCCTGCCGCTCTTTATCCTTCTCAGCACGAACCCTCTGCTGCTCGGCTCGCTCAGAACGGCGTTTCTCCTGGAAATCAAAAGACGATGCTTCAGCGCTTTCTGCCAAGTGCAGAGCTAATGCTTCAATAGTCACGTGTAATGTATTTTATTATGTATTATTATCATAATTGGGTAAAAACTCACAATTCTCTCTTTGAGAGCAATGAGCTCCTCCTCCTCCTTCTTCCTGCATTCAAAGTGAGCATCGATCAGTGACTGCAGCTCATACAGGTCTTTGTTTTGACGTTTCTTCTGGATGTCCTGTAAGAACGAGAAAGCAGTTAGAAACTAACATGGCAGAGGTTTCTGTCAGGAATGCCGGACCACTGGGAGGAGGAGGGGGAGGAGGAGGAGGAGGAGGAGGTGGAGGTGGAGGAGGAGGTTTTCAAGGGTTGGAAGGGACAAGTGGAAGACCAAGAATCTTAGCACGGAGCGGTGCTGGAAAGCAGGCGATCAGGCAGTGGAACGAGGCCCAGCAGCCTCCCAGTGAACATGGTTGGACCAATCGCAGCCTGTAAGACTGATGGAGGCAAATATGACAACAGGGAACACAGCACCAAGATGAATGACAGCAGCTACATACAATATTTTCAGATCTTACTCAGTGAATTAAGGATTTATTCAACCAAACCAGAGTTGGCGATTGTTGGAACCGTGGTCAGACTAACCAAGATGGTTTTGGTTAGATTGATCTTATTTTGAGTTAATAAAGCACTTTCTAACAACCTGAAATGACAGATCACCACTTGAGGTACAAAGTGGTACTATGAAACAGGAGTTGAAGTTAGCTAGTGATTATGCTCACAGTCTTACATCTTGCACCTTAAGTGGAATACATGTGTACCAAATTTGGTCTTAACTGCCCACAAGGAAGCCAGGCCTACACATCTTTCCCTGGATGGATAAAAAACAAGTCAACTCACATCAAAGTCTACTTTCTCGCCTTCAGGCAGCTTCGGAACACTTGGTCTGTTCGAGGGAATAAAATTCACGTTATAACAACATGTAATTTAAAGGTGCCAGCAATTATGGCTACAGTGATAAACGTACTCACTTGAACTTTGGCTTTTCTTCAGGTTTTTAAGTGTCACAGCAGTGACAGGAAGAGAAGATAGAGATATAAAAGTGTTAGAGTACGAATACAAAGAGAGACAAAGGCTAAAATATTTCTGGTTAATCAGGGGGAAGAGCCATGTGGACAAGCTGAGTTACATCTGAGGGCTGCAAGTTGTTTCAGATCAAAGTCGTTGGAGTGAGTCTCAATGTAGCGACACTTTTCATCATCAGTGTCTGTTTTAAGTGCAGTAAGTACACAGTGTTACCTGATATTTATATGTGTTAATTTTTTGTGCATTAGTGTGTAAATCAAACCAATATAATCGGAAACATTTGGCTAATCGGGATCAGTACGTTGTGCGCCGTAAAACTATTTAATAGTGGAATTTAATTTTATGAACATACTTCATTGCACACTTTTCACAACAGGGAGTTTGACAGTGTGATTACTGTTAATTGATGCGCATGGTAAAAACACAAGTGGGATTTTAACAGAAACAATTAACAATAATAATAAGTCTGTTATTAGCTTTTTTTTAATGTTTTTTTTATTTTTTTATGGGACCCTCACACTAAAAAACACAAAAGACAGACAACACAGGAAGAAAACGCAAGCAAAGAAAACATCGACTCAACCGGAAATACAAACTACCATCTTGATCTCCCTCCTCCCCTGGCAGGACACATTCATGCAAAAAAGAGAAGAAGCAGACATGAGCCGGTGGGCCTGTAACCATCGCTCAGCATTTCTCAATCCTTCACCGCGTTCCTCCACATTGACGAGAGACTAAAGCGAACTGATAAAAATTCTTGCCTTTCCCTCGAGGTAAGATCAGTGAAACAAAGAAATGCAAAAAAGTTTTGAAAGATCCCATATCCAAGAGGGCAAACAGAAATAACGTCCAATCAGAAGAACAGAGAAGAATTCAAATCAACATACCTTCCTCTTCATAGTCCTCTGCATGCAGCAAGTGTCCAAAGCAAGAGCAGAACAGACATCATTAGTGGTCAGACTGGGCAGCCTGTTCATGTCCTCTTTACAGTGCACAGCTTAAGAAGCGCATTTACAAAAATTGGGGTGTTCATATTATTATTGTACAGTATAGGCATAGTGGCAGCCGCTGCAGAGGTCTCATGTCATGTCATGCATTAATTCTGCATTAACACAGCAGACGGCTCTCTCTCTCTCTGCATATTAATTATTATTATTAATTATTATTAAGGACATTCATATGAACTTCTTTAAAGTTTAAAGTTTCCTAAACAATAGTCTTTGTTAGTAATTTTTTTAAACTATAATTATAACACTGTGTGTGAGGTTTAGTGCCATCTAGTGGTGTAGTTGTGAACTGCAACAAACTATTAATTACGGTTTAAATAGGACAGACGTATGAAATGTTACATTGTTATACCTCCATCAAAGTGTGTGCTTTTGACTAGCGACCATGGTTACCATCTCGCCTTTAACACCAACAGAAACAAGTTAAATCTTCCATACTAGTGGTCAAAAATTGCTGCAAAATCGAAGCATTAGTTCAGCAAGCATACAGTAAAGACTGGGACCTCTGCAGCGACTCCATCTGTGCGAAACAGTTTTCGGATCATAAAAGCATTTAAACAAACTTGGACAATGAGTATGATTTGCTTTGCATGAAAACACCCCAACGTAAATGCTTTAGAGCAGTTTGCCAGTCTCACTTTTCATCTACACATGGAAAGAAACAAGCTAAACATGGACTGAAGGGAGGCAAAGAAACAGCTTTTACATGAAATTACCCGTCATCCTTTCTGCTAAAGCTTCCAAATTGACACAAGTTTGCAAAAAAAATGCAAACATTGGCCATAATCATTAACAACAAAATAAGAACATCAATAGAAGGCAATGAATGACACGGGGTAGTTGATCCATGTAAAAGACAGCTGATTTTCTTCTCTTCTTTTTCAACATTTATATGTACAGCTCATATTCAAAACACACATTTGACACTGGAACAGGACAAAATGTTGATTGTGTGTCAGCTAACACTCATGGTGATTTGATGTGATAACTGTGGACATTTTTTTTTTTTTAAAGCAAAGCCCAAATGTTTGCTGCAGTGCACTCTTCGAGGGTTCTTCGAGGAGCCCGAAGACACCAAAAAAAAAAAAGCACTTTAGTTTTCTTCGTTGGAACAAAACTAAAGTGCAACACACACTGGCCTTGTCATGCCACACCGATCCAGTGAAGTGAATGTGACAGAACGAGAGCTGACGCTGGGGATTAGGGCAGTGTCTTGATGCTGATGCTGCAGGTGTTCGTTGCCTCGATAGTGGTACCTATGGGCTGCGGTGATGATTTTGGGTTGGGTTGCACCATTTCGAGGGTGGTGCAAGTGGAAAGGCAGTGAGTTATTAAAATCAAAAGTGTTTATCGCATTGGAAGCGTGAATGTGCTCAGCAAATAGCCAGTGGCAATATGGTGACAATCTTGTGTACAGTGAAAAGTTTGGCCCAAGGGTGGAACTAGAAGAAAAGTCATGGATTGGATTAATGGCACCCTACCAAAATTTTGATGGTGGCTTGTTGGTCCATGGTGTCATAGAAAAGGCCAAAGGTCACCAAAAACATTGGGATTTGTTTTCTGGGGATCTTGAACAACCACATCAGAAATTTCAAGATAGATGTGGCTCTAAACAAAGAAGAGTCATGTATTCAAGAAATCATAAGAAAGTATTCTCTGGCTGACCGTCAGTCTGGCCAGTATTTTACATTGGACCAAATGTTGGGGACAGAAGGACGTCCTTCAGGTATCTCTATCAATAGGTTATGTCACTAAGGGAACAGTCCAAAAAGGGTTGGCATCTATGATAAAGCTTTGTTAAGGTTCATGATACCGTGTCGGGCTACTTTAAGGAACCCTTGTGTTTGGTATCTGAAGAACACCTGTGGATTTTCTTGGATCAACAAATGATTATGGAAAGAGCCAGTGTCTTCTACAGTAGAAATGGAATATTAACCCTCATCTCCATGATTACCCGGGCCAAGATGTCATCTCTCTTTACAGTACGGCCATGCTGATCTCCTGCTCAAACACAAACCCCAGTGGTGAGTAATAACAGACTGACAGTGGAGTATAAAAATACTCACTAATAAAAGTTCTGCATTGAAAATGTTAATAAATTGAAGGTACAGAAGTACTTTAAGTATCAAAGTACTCCTTGACTCAATGTCTCAGTGTTATATTGTTACAGAACATTATATTATTCTGCTGTCGTACTGGTAAAAGTTGTACAGTACTTGAGTAAATGTACTTGCTTATATAACACCACTGGGGTAGATGCTGGTAGTGAATTTAAGCTCTCTGAACCATTAATTTGGCTTAATTAGCTGAATCGTTTGTTTATGTTCAATGTTTTAAGGTCAAACCGCTCCAAAATGTGCAGCTGCTATGCTGCAGCTAAATTTAGCTAGATAACATGTGGCTTTTGTGTTTGTTGTTTTGTTTTGTCCAAAGGATTCAAACCATCTGTTCCTGCTGGGAATGCATCCTGGCACAAATTCTTAACTCGCTCTGCAGATTTACAACTTTGTGGACAGAGGTACAAAGAGGAGGTAACTCCAGTGGGAAGGACTAAAGGGAAGCTAAAGGAGAACTAGAAGGTGAACTGCAAAAATATCAAACCTAACAAGACAACTGACTCTCAAGCCTCTTTTATTTATAACAAGTGGAAAGAAATCTGCCAGTAGAGTGTGATACATGTGTAATGCCAAGGGAAGCAGATGATATGACCTTGGACTGGAGAAAGAAAAATATCTCCACACACTGGCAGATTTCTGGCACTGCATCAAGGAAAAGACCAGTTTTAGTATGATTCGAGGTATGTTTTTTTTTTACTCTTTTTTAGCTTTCCCTGATGATTTCACATCACTTTAAAATTCATTCTGTAAATATTAGTTCCAACAGTAAAAATGCATCTCAGTTAAGAGCTGATAAGACTAGAGAAAAACAGCATTATATTTTCCAAGTTCAATGCCATATTTTAATATTAAACTTATTTACAAGGGACTTTTTACTCCTCTTTTGCCAAAACACTTCCAAACAGTTGCATGGTTCCAGTAATTTTCTTTGCTGCAGGCTTTATTGTAACTGCAATGGTATCGTTAGCTGACACAACGAAATAATACAACTGAGCAGCTTTACAGTCAACACTGACAGGTATTATTGTCAGAAAAAATAGTGAAGGTAGCAAAAACCCCTCAAATCATACCTCACTGTCCTTAAGACTCAATAGTTTGACTTGTCAGGCAGGATATGTTTTGCAGCATGTATGTTGACAAGATTTTCTATCCTATGGAGCGCTAAATGTCCTGCAGGAGAAAGGTGAACGGACTGCCCGTGCCACATACCTTCCTCCTCATGAACCTGTTGCACCTCTGGCTCTGGCTCTGCTTCTGGTTCAGGCTCTACCTCTGGCTCTGCTTCTACCTGGGCCTCCGCCTCAGGAGCTATTTCTACTTCTACTTCCTCCTCCTGGTCTACGGGCACGCAGCATGCACCAAACCGCCGGAAAGAGGGTGGGTGTTGGAGAAGGCCGTTAATGAAGACCACAGACATGACAGAGCCATTAGAAACCAAAAGTGAGAGATTACTTTAGTAACAGTGAGGACGAATGGATGAGCGACGGACAGAGCTGCTGGGGAGAGAGAAACACATGATGATGAGAGAAGGTCAGTTGACCTTTCACATAGAAGCCATATTGAACTGTTTTGGTGGAAAACTACCTGAAGAGCAGTGCCTTACAGGTAGTTTTTCACTTCCACTGTTAAAAATATGGCCGTTGTGTGAATGAGGTCAATGACAGTTGCACTGATGTGACAGTAACAGATGACTGTAAACATGTCACATGCCAAGAAGAAGAAATGTAGCGAGCCCAGAGGCTCAAACACATTTTTTTTCTCAACCATGTGATTCAAAACATCACTCAGTCACCCTTAATTTAGAAATGTTTGATTGACAGCTGGGTGTTAGTTAGCTCTGCCCTACACATGTACAGACAGCTAAATATAAGAATATAATGCAAAAAAATACATGATAAATAAATAATATAAATAATAAATCATATATTTAAAATATTGTACAAGATGATCTAAAGCATTGAGGCAGATGTTTTGTCTGACTGATGACTGATGTTAGTGTCTCCTGTATAAAAAGCAGCTGTCAGTGTCAAACACTTCAAATTAAGGGTGAAACCAGGCGGTTGGCAAATTAGTACAGTGGAGAAAAGTCTGAAAATGTGGAATCGATTTGGTCGTCTTTACCTTCCTCTTCAGATTTGGAAAAAAGAAAACGAGGCATAAAATGAGACAACAGAAACAAATACAACATGGCGTCACTTTATTATTACATTTAAATCACTTCGAAGCTCATATATTTAAGAGTTTAGTCACGTTACCGTATTAGAAAATATATATTTAACATACATTTATAATATTTGGTTTCAAATACATACAAACATATATGTTAGGAAAATAATCATGGAGTGCATTTGAAATATATATCTCCATTATGTGGACTATTGTATAACGTAAGATAATACGGAGAAATATTTCAGGATAAAAGAAAGAGAAGAATGAAAATGACCTCCATAATAACATATATGTTTTACTATAGTATAGTATTTGTATATATATAAATGTACAATCATTTGTACTGAATCAAAATTTTAACTTAACTAAAACAAAATTATAGTGTTATTATTAGTTTATCCTAAATTAAAAGCTATAATTTAAAAATTAAGTTGTAACAAAGTTGCATGTATATACTAAATATCCTTTTTACTTTGTGTAAATGTAAATTTTAGTGTCGGACTAAAGAAATATTTTCATTTCATTGAAGTCAGAATTCAAGGTTTAAACCCGAGCCCTAAATCATAAATATAATTTGAGAAAAAATGATAAATTTAGGTCTAACTAGTTAGTTTATCCAAAGTATCATAATTTTAGTGTGTGTAATAAATAAAACAAAACAAGTGGTGTCCACTTACCCACGACATGTGGCCTGAAATATTAAAGATAAATCAATCAGACAGGAGACAGAGATGAAACAACATCAGGCAGGATGGTGTGCTGTTGTTATCGACAGTGTGGGATTCACTTACACTTCCTCGGTGTCAGACATGGTGACAGCAGACTTCACACCTGAGAGAGAAAAGACAAAGAGCCTGATGAGTTGACGGGATTGAAAAAGCATCGGAGCGAATGTGTTGATATGAATAGGTTAAGAGTTTGATCCCCACAGAGACATCTGTCCCACCGCAGGAATACCAAACGTCTCCTGCGGTTTACTCTTATTTTTATTCAACTGGAAATGTTTCTTTGATATAAATGTGCAGCACTGCTCATGTGCTCATTCGCTTTCTTGCCAAGAGTTAGATGAGAAGATCAACACTGTACAGAAATGCTCCAACCAATCAGCTGCAGCCAGCAGTCTGCAAACAGCTGTCCTGGCTCTGTTTGAAGGGAACAAAATCTGCCTACCAGCACGTCTAAGGCACACTAATTAAAATGTTATCATCTCATTTGATTATTCAACACAAGAACTGCAGTGTAAAAACAAAAGTTGTGCTTTCATGGACAGTTACTGCTGTCTGTGCTTGGCTGCCTGGCAAGGCCAAGAATCCCGGAAGAAAAACTCGACAACCATGACACGTTAAATCACGCAGGCAAGACGATTTTTGAAACTCATGACGAAGCCGTTTTCAGTCTTTGTGGGTTACGCTAAGCTAATCACCTCCTGGCTGCATCACTGTGGTATCAATCTTGTGTAATTTCTATGTTAGAAGGACCCACGTGATCCGAGAGGGTCATTTTGATAAGAAACATTTGATTGGGAAGCTTAAAATTCTGTTGTGTGCATCACTAAAATCAAAAAATTATAAAACATTGAACAAGTTATGTTTGACTTTTGGGGTTATTTTTTAGAGTAATCGAGGAACAAGAGAAATATTGTAGTTTTAACTCCATTACTTTATGTTACTTTAGGTTACTTTTCAGTTTAAGATTTAATGTAAAACATGAGCTATTCATAAAATATGCATTATCATTGATAAACAGCACATTTTCAACAAATCAGTTCTTGCATTTAATATTTAAAGTACATTGTGCTCCTTCTTCTTAACGTACTTTTACTGAAGTAATATTACGAAGGCAGGGCTTGTAATGGAGTTGTAGCATATTGGATCTGTCATCACTGAAGTGCTTTCACACTTGGTCCAAACACCTTATCCAGAGCAGTTTGCTCAGCTGTTTGGGAGGTGTTATCTTCTTTGCAGGTTTGTTTTCACCCGCGAGAATCCGATCCAAGTCCGCAGAACAGCCACACATCGTTAGCACGGACGCTATCGCCGCCAATTTTAGCTGAAAGAACATTTGATTCTTTCAAACTGACACGCAGACTGCACCGCCCCGCCTTGTGACACTTACTAGTTACTAGTTAACTCTGGCAGCATCCTGGCATGCATATAGTTTGGGTTTTATTTCAGGTTTTGAGATGTTTGTCAGCTCATAGTAACATCTACTCAGATGTTTCTACACAGCCGGGTCTGGTTCACTAACTACTACTGCCTATGTTACACACACTAAATAGTCACAGAGATTTATCAGTCATCATCATCTGAGTCACACAACTGTATTTAACCAACTGTAAAACGTATTGTATTGCAGGCTGGTTGGCAGATAATATGCCTTTCTTGCCATTCTTTGGATCTTTTTTTGCCATTACCACTCAAATAAAAAGATTTAAAAAAAAGGCTGAGGGTAATAAAAATATAAATATAATGCATTACATAGTAAACAGGTAGTGATTTGATGATATAGTGGTTCCAAAACGATAGTGCCAGTCTGTAGTATGTTAGTACGAAATCTGTAGATACAAAAGCTTCATTCCAAGGTAACAAAAACATAAACATTCATCAATTACCAGGAGGTTATGCACTAATAAAAACATAGTTACACAGTTTATTCCATTTCTGTCGCCTTTTTAAACCAAAATTAGCCACTAGGGTAAGTCAGTTTGTTTTACCTTTTTCTAAAGTGGGTGAACTGACCCTTTAGTGTAATACTTTCAACAGCATTACACCACTCATCTTGACTCATACTGTACAGAACAAATGGATCTCACAGCCCACCAAACAGCAGCTTGCTTTGAGTTGAACTATGACTAATCTATGCTTTCATGGAATCAATGACAGCTTTCACAGTTCATACAAAATGACTCCAGTCCTATTAATAATGGGAAATACCGCTCTCATCAACCCAAAATGTTCCTACAGGCTCTGTGAAGCTCAGCTAAACCTCATTTCAGTCCACGTCGGGTCTCTGCCCGCCGTACACGCTACACTACACTATTTATTTATACATCATATACATCATATTTGATATATATAAATTGTCTTTGGATGACTCCTTCACACTTAGCAGTGGGCACAGCTGCAGAGGACTTGGAGGATTAGTTCTGGATCATATTTCCACCCATCAGCTGAGGAACGGTGTCCAAATAGCAGCTTTAATCCCTCGGCTCGGTCCAACGGGAGGATCCTCTGCACTCAAACAGCCAATCAGCATCCCCCTCTCCAACAAATGAGCTCTTTGATCGACTTACAGCTGACAGCGGCCTCACCTCTGTGTGTCCAGCATTCACTCAGGGCATACCGACACTTCAGCAGTCTGTATATTTACTCGATGGCCTCTTCATTTCTTAAGTATCAAAAGACTGAATGCTGAGGAGTGTTCCTGAGTCTTTAGGAAACTAAAACTTGGCGCTGAAATTGACAGACCGACGAAACAGGTGAAGCCACAAGGGAACATCACATCCCGATCCAATCGGGAGCAGATTTAGATTGAAATATGAGACAAAGTTACACACTGTTTGTTACATATGCCAAGTTACAGTTGGACACACGGATAAACGAGCTGGATGAAGGATGCGAATTTCGCCTCTGACAGCAAACGTATCATCACCATCTCAAGACCTCGTGTATCTAAAATGTCGCTGTGGTCTTCAGGTTGATCACGGTGGGGGGGTTTCAGTTTAAAGTTCAACATAGTGACAAAAGGTTACAGGGGGAGACTCCTTTAGTTTCTACATAGTGACACCTTACTGTATTATAATGTCAACTCGAAGAAGAGGCTGAACTTCAGCATCGGCTGAACCGTGACGCTAAATCTGACAGTCTGTGAACATGCACGAGTCTTGTGTGCAAACATATAAATATAATGAACAATCTGTGTGGTTTCAAGCTTTGGCGTCCAATTAATCCACATTTCTTTGACATAAGACCGCAGATAAGCACTATTTGTGATTTTGGTGCTTTTAACCTCTGTGGGTCCCTCTTAGCCCGAGAATTATGTCCATATTGGACAATTCAGCAGATCACAGTTTACCTGTGATGCCAAACTTCAATGCCAGTATGCTCACTGGACTTATAGTAATTAAAAATGCCGGTATAAAAAAACAGTCTCAAACTAAATTAGAGGGATGGAAAACGTAAAAAGTTCAGTTCTTTTAGAGCTGCTTCATTAAACTACTGTAATTTCACAGAACATTCGGCAGCATCTATGACTTTAATTACTTAAAAGCATTCGTATATTTCCCTCCTGAGCTCTCACCATCATTTGAAATGATGATCCACGTCCACAGGAGCTATATAAACATAAAAAATCATTGAAAAGCGCACGATTCAACGTGTATAAAGAGACTTTTTTATGAATCTGTTAAATTGATCTGCTCTCAGGGAAACTGGACTCCTTCGCCCCCGAGGGAGACTGTTGACCATCCCTAACATAAACTACACATGTTTGACATGCAGCTGAACATGTCTGCGTCTATTTCAACCGTCCCTCCTGAAGTTACAGCCCGGCAGATGGATGAAGATCTGATGTTTTCTGTCTTTTGTCCTTCTGCCAGCAAATGCAATAAAAGCAAAATCTACCCCAACCAGCAGATTTTTAGTTTGAAAGGAGAAAAAAAAACTTTACTAAACAAAAAAAAAACGTAGTTTAGTACTGATGAGTGATTTCAGAGCGGTGCTTGTCTTACCTCAGAGAGGAAAAGAAGCTCCTCCGACGATGAAGATGAAGGTCTGTAAGAATCAGCCGGCTCCGCTCAGAGAATAAGTCCTTGTGTTATAGTGATACTTGAGCTCATCAGGCCCTTATTGGCTGCGGGATGAGAGTGAGGTGTCTGTGTGTGTGTGTGTGTGTTTAGTATGTATGTTTATGTGTGGAAAAGGTGGGGAGAGGATTGAGGGTAAGGGGGTTGTCGTCATGACCCTGGAGAAGGAGATGGATGAAATACTGCGGATGGAAGAGGAGGGCTCAGGTTTTGGAAAGGAGCAGCTGAGAAGCTTCTGTTGCTAAATTTACAGTGATAGAAGGCTGGGAGGGGGGGGTTACACATCAGCCTGGCATCCAGACAATGGAGGGAAAGTGTGTGTGTGTGTGTGTGTGTGTGTGTACCAGTCAGTCAATCAGTCAGTACAGAGTAACAGAATGGCAGAATAATAATAGAACTAGACTAACAACAGAATCCTTGCTACGAAACGGTCGATTTCGATGTGACTTCTTTCTCAAAAGAAACAGACAATAACAGTTTAACCCTCTAGACCCCGGCAGAGTTATAAAATGTCGCTGCTGCTCTTCATCAAACAGCTCTTCCCTTAAAAAAAAGAAAGAAATCAAGTTTAAAAAAACACAACTTCTCTTTAATTTGATACCAAATATGAGATAAATCAAATCAATATCAATACAACAGTTGTTTGTTCTTATATATAAAGAAAATATGTATTTACAACAGTGACATGAGAAATGTGGAATATGTGGAAAAGTGACCGCGACCCGGTCAGTCCTCTTTGCCAGCTCTTTGGTGAACAGCTTCCCTGGAAAACGACCTCTGTCTGAGCAGCGAGAGCCGGGTAAATCCCACTGTTTACTGATGGTGATTACAGGATGTAGTGTGAGCAAAATGCTTGATCTCAAAATGTCTTTGTCTCTTTCCACCACGCTTAGTGGGTCAGGATCTCCCTTACAACACAACCGGCTTCCATCAAATTGTAAACCCAGGCATGCTTTGCCAGCGTGGAGCCATTTTTAGACGTACAGTGGAAACCCACAAAGGGAAAAGCAGAGATATCAGTGTAATAATATATATTTTGGCTTCATCTCTCTAAAGTTAGACTCTCTAAAATGTTGTAAGCACATTAATTTTATCCTAAACTGTCTATTCATCTAGATATTTTCAAAATAGTGATTCAGCCAGATCCATTGATATCCATTTTTGGTATAGCAGGAACAACAACACAGGAACTAAACTCATGGAAACAGGATTTGTCACTATGCTATAGCACGGAGACTGATTCTCCTCCATCGGAAGAACACTGACCCGCGCTCGGTGGCTAAGGGAGGTGTTACAATTTCTTAAGCTAGAGAAACTGAGACTCACACATGTGGCTCCTCTCACAGCTTTGCTCAAACTTGGCAACCATTAATCATGAACCCCCCACCCTCCTCCATGTATGTCCAATATAAAGAAAGTCAATTTTAAGTTGTCACAAAAAGTGCCCTCTTGGATGCCCCTATACACTGTAAACAAAAATGTGGATTGTTTTAAAGAAAATGTAGAAAAGGAACAATCCATGGCTTTTTTGTGTCTTCCTGTATACAGAAAAACACAGTTATATTTCAAAGCCTTTATATTGTATATAAAACTATATATATATTATTATGAATCATATTTAGTGGCATATTTTACAGTCCTTTACTGTCATGGTCTGGCAGTGTTTTACCAAAAAATCTACAGACATTTTAAAGTATGAAATAAAACACCAACCTTATTCATACAATCAACAGTACTGATATCCTTTTATCGTCATTTTAGAAAATTATTAAGGAATTATTTATAAATTCTGGCAACCACAGCAGTTTTTTTTTTTTTTTTACCGTAAAAACAACAGTTTCTTTTTTACAGCGTATGGTAGGTAGAACATAATAAAGTTCCCTTAACTCTGGCCAAATGTGCAAGAAGATAAATGATGATAAAGTGCCATGCATGCATGCTAGAAGATTAGTTGGCCTCTATGTGGCATCAGTTCATAGTTAACCAGGGTTTGGAACTTCACAACTTTCTGTATGCTGGTGCCCTTTTCACTTTTTTCGCCCCTGTCCCTCAGAGTCCGCCTCTGCTCGCATGGTCTCTAAGACCCAGGCAGAACTAATCCACCCCATGAGCACAGCTGCAGAGAGCTTTTACTGTACTTCACAATATCTGAGGGATTTGTTACCACATTGTGAAAGGTAGTAGTGGTGTGAGGGTTTATTACCAAATCTGTATTAGCAAATACATACCATGACATATTTTCATAAGTCAGTGGGTTGAAAATAGCAGGGTCCACAGGAGAGCATCATCAAACAAAACCGCAACAGTCCATGCCAATGATATGATTACTGCAATGATGCAAGTGTAGCTGGAGTGCGTCAGTTGTTTCAGCAAAGACCCTCCAGTGACCTCGGAACTATGACTAATTATGTCCATCGTTATCAAAGTGTGACAGACAGTATGTACCAGCAACAAACTGCAAAACCTCAAAATATCAGACTTATCCAACACAGGAGTCCATGTCTGTCTTTGTTAAATGTTGCTCTCTTTCCTAGAAACTAATAAATCAGATCTTATACAATAGTGAGGGTTTGTTTTTGTGCCAAACATTCTACTACTGTATAAGATATAAAATGGTTTTATGTTTTCAAAAGGTGATGTCACTTGACTTGAACCAGTGGTGGAATCTTACATGTGTTCAGTGATTTAGTGGCATCTAGCATTTAAGTTGCTGATTGCAACTCGCTCGCCTCACTGTCTCCTTCAAAGCCCTCGGAGAAACAACCATGGTCGTAAAACTCATGGAAAGCAAAAGGCTCTGTTTGGTTTGTCCATTCTGGTCTAGAAGGTATGTAGGTAATAAAAACACACTTATTCTTATTTTTTAAGGTCATTATACACTAATGAAAACATAGTTTAATCCATTTCTGCCATATTGTGTAAATATAGCCACCTAAATCTGACATATTGGACCTTTAAACACAAATTTGTACTTGCCTTTTCTTTATATGCCACTAAATTGCTTCCCAACCACTACATTTAACATGAAAATATTGTTCTTTTATGGCTTACCTACAAGTATTGCATAGCTTAAGTTACTTGTTACTTTGCAAATGAGTCCATTAATCAATTAGCTGACTGACAAAATCTTAAAAAAGAAAATGAATTCTATCATTATCACCATCAATCATCACTTTTAACTCATTTTTGTGGTTCCACCTTCACAAAAAATAATAATAGTAATAAGTTGAATCATTTTAATGTACTTTTTAAGAATAATTATTGTTGAACAAAACAAACAAACAGCGCATGCATTTCTTTGGCCTCTCATGACGGCAATTCTCCCTATTTTTAGAATCAACCAAACAAACAACCAGCCAGGCGCAAAGCGCGTGGAATACTCCACGATCACTGTGTCACTGAGTGTGTGGTGACAGCAAATACGGGAAAATATCAATAATAATCAACATAACAGCAAAGTTGCAAAATGCTCATAGTAAACTACCCATTTTCCCTCATATCTTCACTTACGCAGCACATGGTTCATATTTATTGTGGTTATTCAGAGCACTTGGTAAAGGTGATGGAAAGATGTTGGACTTGGTTTAATATAAAAATAACTCAGCTGTAACTTCAAGCATGAAACATAATGTTGACTGCATGAATATTTAACCAAAACAATAGAGCCTTTGTCGTCTAAATCTAACCACATGTGTGGAATGCCGGCTGCAAACCTCCATCTCAGGTGTCTGACTATTTATAGTAACAGTTAAATTTGGCTCTTTGAGGCCGCTGTTAATAAATCTGCAGCGGGGACGAGGACAAGAGAAATAATCCTCATTAACAGATGTAAACATCAACTACATCAGCAGAGTAATAACGAGCAGTGTCAGGTTGTGATGACCGAGCTGTACGCCTGAATGAACACGATTGGTTGTTGCTGTAGTCAGCTGGTAATCAAGTAGTAGCATCAGCAGTGATGGATAAGATGGCAACGCATGAATGGAGCAGCTAATGACGAAACACAAGTTAGACTTCAAGACCAAACCAGAGCTGAAAGGAGGGTGGGTGTTGCACTCCAATGCATCAGGTGGTCGGAAACACGACCCCTGATGAATACTAATGTGGCTGAATGTTTGTTAAGTTTGTAAGCTGGTGCCAAGACGTTGGTTGCTTCTCTTTTATCTCACCAAAATCAGCTTTAAAGATAATGATATTAATTAGGAACCTATTTTAATTGGTAATACTAGAGAAAGTTAAGCAGCAGAAGAAGAACTTCCAAATGTGTGTTGATTATTTAACTGAAACATCACCTAGTTCACAGACAGCTATTTAACCTGTCAACAGTTTAGTCGAGGGGGGATAGTGATACCTTAGACGCCTTCCTGGACCGGGCCTCGTAGAATTTCAAGGTGCTTAAAATCTTCCTTGCTCAACCAAATGCTGCACAATACTGCCACTAGTGGTTGGAGGCTTCAGTGCAACAACAGTGGTTGTAATTTATTATCAAATAAAATGCAGATTTTTTAGAGTTTTATTCGAATATAAGCTGTGAAATACACATAACTGTGCTACATAGCTGCATATAATTGAGAGATTCCCTATCTAATGCAGACAAGAGCTGAGGGCTCTGAGTGGCTTCATGCTTGGCGCTGAAGGCAGATCGGCAGAGTACAAAGCACCACAAAGCACAAAAGCATCTAGTTCCCAGCCAACTTCCTGATCCCGCTTCACAGAATTGAAATCCACATGAGGAAATAAAATTTTATGAGAGTAAAGTGACCCCTGGTTTGCAGAACAGACACCACATGTAAGCGCGTGTTAATAGCAGCATTTGACCAGCTGTAGCTGTGGTCACCTACACATAGTTTGGATGTTACATCAAGGCTTCACAGTTTTTCAACCAATAAACGTGATAATTTGATAGCATTGATTTAGGACAGTCATGATAACGTTTAAATAAAGGAATATAGTCACATATTTTACTCTTTGTTGTAAATCATGCTTTCTGTTAAGTCTATATTTATTTAGACTGCATATATATTAGAAAGAATCATTCCTGGAAACAAAACAAAAAAATTGCCAAAATAAAGTGAATCAAACCAAGTAAAAAAAATATTCATAAGTATATTTTTATCAGTGTTTAATTCCCTGAAAATGAGAATCTTTGTGTTTTTGTTACCTCAAAATGAGCCCTTCATATCTACAGAGGAAGAGGGTCCTCTTACACAAAGTCCACAATGTCTTTTGCATTTTTCAGAACTTCATGGCCACTGCTTTACTTTAAAGGGAAAACAGGAAAAAGGAGCCTGGAAAAGGACAGAGGTCAATCAGTACAGGACTGGAAAACAAACACAGACGTGAATACACAAAGAGACTAAATACAGAAGCGAAGGCAAAATGACAAGAAAAGAAGAAACTAATGAGGGTGGAAAGTAACGACAGACACTATAAGAAGGGAGAATTACAAAACATTCAGTTTTCAGTATTCAGTAGGTTGCAACCACACTACTAGATGCAACTAAATCGTGCACATTGGACCTTCAAGGGCTCCATTTAAAAACAGTGAACACACCTTTGTTGATTAGATAATGATTATCACGTAAAGGCCTCACGTTCTGCGTACAAAGTGGACTTTTCCCCACTCCTCTGCAAACAACTCCACCTTCCCTCAGGTGGAGGTGTCTGCAGACGGCCTGTAGGGGCTGCATCCCAGCCATCTCAGGTGGCCTGGAAACCCCCCATCTGCCCCTGCAACACACACTGAAGGCAACAGTTTTATTTTTGGAGTGGTCACAGGCACTGCGGCTCGCTCCCTAAGGCTTCAGTTCACTTCAGGATGAGTCGGCCATGTGGCACCCTGAGCCGGGATTAACAAGCAGAGAGCAGTTTGTCCTAGCAGCCGCTCGCCGAAGGTAAATCAGGCAAACTCAGTGTCTGTTGCTTGACAAGCTGGTGATACTGCTGCGCGATCCTGACCCGCTTGGCATAGGATTTGATTGGTGCACGATCTGAAATCTTAAACGCATGATGCATATCGGACATTATATCTGTGAGAGGAAGCGCTTGCAGTACAGTGTTTACCATGTTTTTGCACACATGTTGTGCCATAGTAGATGTAAGGATGAGTCAGACATTAACAAAACCTTCACACCAGCACATTTATACTCTTTTCTTGGTCTTTTTATCCATTTTTAGCTGCAAATAAACAAAATATCTCTGCACCTCCCTTCTTTTTGCTTTGCAGCCTGCCCTGCAAAACACCAGCAACACTCATATCCTCTCCAGGTAAGTGTTGCACGGATTCCTAATGTAGCAACATGACGATTAATGAAGAGCTCTCCGTCCATTCTGTTTAATTGTGTTCTGCAAAGCTAGATACATTGAGGTCATGTCGCAGTTTTATCGCAAAGCTAATCTTATACTTTCCTCTTTTGAGCTGCACCAATGGAAACTTCCCAGATATCCAACCCCAGAGCCTTAAAAGGGGGACATCTCATGTGTCAGCTGGCCTTGTCACTGCAACTGCAGGAGTCACTTTGACAACAGGGATTCATGTTGAATATTTGCTCAAAACCAGCCGAGAATCACAGTGTTTGAATTTAGAGTCACACAGGAGGTGTTTTGACTGCAGCTTTTACATTTTAAATATTGGAGGTTGTCAAACTTGCAGAAAACATCCCAGAGGGTCTAATTATCCTGCTTCCCTCAGATCAAACCGGTGCTAACACAACAGTAATTAAAGATAATCATTGCTCCAAAAAGGCTAAGCCGCGCCGTTGTAACAACTTTTGGTCTTTTTATTTGACTTCCAGCAGACTGAGGCTGTTTGTGTGAGTGCAGGACGGCAGGCAGCAGGTGCTCGGTGTCAGGGTGTTTGCTCTTATTTCTCTCAGCCTAAAATTAGACTGTGGACCTTTTCTAGTGTCACCCAAAGATACTCCAGTATTTAGACAGAAAGGGAACAATTCAGCTCATGTTGCCACTCAAGATAACCGAGTAAAAGTTTATTATACAGTAAAGAAAAGCAACTGTCATGAAACGTCAGTCAAATTTGAATATTAATTATCTTTGAGATATTGTGTAAGCTTTTGCATAATATGTGGGTTGAAATTGAACCCCCTCTGCAGCTTCAGTTTCTGCCGTTGCCTTTTTAAAACATCTTTGCCTCCCAGAGGAATGTATGTCACATTTATTGACAGTTCATCACACTTCTGACCTTTGACCCTTCTTCATATTGTTTGCTTGTAAAGTCAATGACTGAGAAATTATGACCCAATTCACTGATGCTCACGTTTGAAGTTTCTTCGGTTGTGAACCTTAGCTAAATGCAACCCCCCCCCTGCATGGACCTGGTCACCCTCCTGTATATGTCAATCATCTTCCTTTGGGTTTACTTTTATTTCCTGCAGAGGTCGTTTTTAAATCGGACTGTCTCCTTGAGAGACTATTTTCAAAAGTAGTTTGTCATCATTTCAAAGTAGCCTCGCCATAAGCGACAGCTTTACATGCCTTTCTATTTCCATTAGTGACGTTTCTTGTAGCCATGCAGCATCTTCAGAACTCAATTAAGAGTTCTGAAACTTGCTAATGAGTCCGTTGTCATGAGATCTCATAGTTTTCTAAAGCCAGCTGTGGACTTGTCTCAGAGCCATTAGCATGGGTTATATCTGCACAGCAGCTGAATACTATACTTTAAACTATACTGGGAACACAGCAGAAGACGATGAGCTCAACAGTGCAGTAAAGTGCCGTAAATGACAAAGTAAGCTAAGACAGTAACTTTTATTGAGCAAACAAACATCAGAAATCTGTTTAATTGACGTTATTTCATTGTATTAAAAGATTTACTACCATTGAAATATTTCGAGATTTCAGAAAATCAAACCAAAGTTTCACAGGAAATGTGTTATTACAACAGGATTTAAATACACTCCCAACCTAAAGCTTGAAATACAGATAATGTTGAAGCGATAGTGGCTATAATTTGTGCAGTATCAAAGTTTTTTTTTTTAATGATCCAAAAGTCCAGCATATGTCTCACAAATCTTCATAGTACTGTCCAGCTGAAAAAGAAAAAAAAATGAATTTATATTTATCATGTCATACAAACATACTTGATCTGAATCAGAATTAGAAATTAATTTAAAAAAAATCAACAGAGACATTATTTAGCCAGCTGCATTAAAAATGTATTTTCTGGTCTGAAAGTTTTGGAACAAAATTCAACATTTCCACCTGACTAGTATCAAAACATCCTCCTGACCAGACGTCTTAATAATCTAATTCTTATGATCAACGTCTGGAGCTGGTGGTATCACGTCTTCATGAAATATTTCATTAGAGCTTGGCTGTGATTTTCGCTTTTCTGGGAAACTGTGACTACAAATAATGTTGGAAACATTTGTTATGGTGTCAAACAAATATGATGAAACCAACTGTTAGACGATTGTTGATGATGATGATGTTAGATGTAGATAATTTGCCTGTTTTATAATGTTTTGGCTAAAGATAGACTGATGTGTCTCATCTTTCTTGCAGGAGTCTGAAATGCTCATGGAAGTAGGCTACAGTAACGGGCTGGATCCTGACCTTTCCCAGCAGTATCCTCCACCCTTACTGCCAAAACCAGGAAAGGACAATGCAAGGCTTCAGAAACTCAAAAAGAAGCGGGCCAAGAAAAAGGGCAGCCTCTCTCAAACGCCTGTCCCATTTCGCTCCTGTTTGTCTCCTGTCAACGAAGCAAGCACAGACCTCGAGCACAGTGATCAATCCAGCCCACCAAAGACACCCGATTCAGCCTACGTTGCAGACTCTTCAGTATCCAGTCTCCCGTTTGGCTCCCTCTATGATCACTCTACATCTGCATTCCCTCATCCGCAGAGAAGTCCCTACAACAAAACCGGCAGCTTCCCCACCCAGTCCTACATAGCTCAGACCACGACTTCTGAAGAGCAGGTGGCTCCTCTGTACGAGTGCTCTTCTTTTTTATTCGATGACATGACTCCTTTCATGATGCCACCTTGCATGGCTTCACCACCCAAATCATCACCTGAGCAGGTTCCAGTACAACCTCTTCCTTCTGCTTTCAATTTAAACACGACACCAAATTCCCATGGGTCAGTCACAACAGTCCCTCCAGTCGTTGTATCGCAATCCAGCACTAAAATATCAACTCACAGCCTGACCCTATCCCCAGCTGCCCTCAACGGTGGCCCAGGCCCAGCACCTTCTCAAGTTGCAGACCTACCTCCTATTCCACTGCTGCTATCAGTTACAAACACTCAGACACAACCTTTTATTTCCAGCCAGAGGGAGACAAACACCAGTCCAAAGGGTAATCTTCAGAGCCAGGCATCGTCTTGGACTGCCAAACCTACCAGTAATGGCAACTTTGTTACAAGTCAGATGTCACCAGAGATAACCGCCTCAAAGATATCACTTGTTGAAGCAGTGAACGAGACAAGGCCTGATAATGCACAAACCAGGATTTACACATCAAAGGCAACATTTTATGAAATCTCTAAGCCTCCCTCCATCCAGGACCTCACAGTGATAAACCCAACCTACCAGGGAGCATTGGTATCTGCCGTGTACAGGGATAAAACAAGTGTGTCAGTGGTGAAAAGTGATCAGAAACTGTCTGTGTCCAGATCCCAATGTGGAAGACCTAAGACTCCCTCTTGCACACCAGCTCGTGTATCGACACCCTTTTTCGAAATATCCAAACCTAACCCACTTTTATTTGCTGCAAGTTCTGCTTTAAGCTCCCCTCAAGATTTACAAACTACTGCAATTCTCAACGAGGCTCCAAGACAAAAATCAATTGTTCAAACTAGTGGTATAGGTAGACCTCCAGCTGCCACAGAAGACTTGAAGGTGACTGATGTAAATCACATTTCATCAATCAAACAAACCTGCAATAACCTGCGACCTGAGAATTTGGCATCAAGTATGACTGCACCTGACTCTGTTGTGATTAGACCAATACCAATACACTCAATTCAAAATACACAAAGGAGTACAATCAATAGTGACCCGCAACCTGAGAATTTGGCATCAAATATGAAAACACCTGACCGTGCTGTGATTACACCAACACCAATCCAACCAGTTATCCCAAAACTACAAACAGAACACATTTTTGAAAGTGAAGCTTCAGCCCTACCAAAGGTCCCAACATTTTTCTCCACTGTACCAAAGACTTCAAATCTCAACCCTTCGGCAGTAATTTCCATGCAAGCACCACCAACGCCCCAGTCATCCATTTATCATCCTCCTGTGGTCGAGGCTCGCAAATCTTTAACATCACTATTGGAGACTCAAATGTCATTTGCGACCTCAAAGCCCAAATCACGATCAATGTATTATGGGCTTACTCCAGCTGAGTATGTTGCCTATGGTGGGATTAGGACTATTGCATCAAATCAAAGCCCTGTACCCCCCAAGGTTCATGAAACCTCTTCAAACAAAACACAGTCAGATGTAGCTGTAGATGCATCACATGTCTCAAAGTCTGAAGCAACAAAACATCTCAATGGACACCAAGATCTTCCCTCTTCAATGGAGGTTTCTGCTGCTCATATTTCACAACCTGTGTCAACTCCAAGGGATTCTGAAGAGATTGTCACATGTAGCAAAGATGTGTTTGAGGAAAGTCAGTCGGAAGCTCACAGTATTGGAATACAATCAGTAAAAACTTCTAGCATGGACACAATAAAACCTGAGCTTCCCCTTGGCTTGGCACAGAAAACAATGCAACAATCCACAAGTGATGTATCCACAGCAAAAGCCTCGTACACTGAGGCTCCAATACCAATGCCTAAAGCAGGTGAGGTACACACACAAAGTGCGGCACTATTTTCTATAGAGGCAGCACAAAATACGACTACATGCCTAACTGACAGCAATGGTCTGTCAAGCTCTTCCCCACCTTTAGTAAAAGTAGATTCAAATGCAGAAACACAGCACAGCACAAAAGTTATAGGTATCACAGAGAAAGGTGTCGATCCTGAGAAAACACCTAAAAAAGGAAAAAACAAGTCAGAACAAATAGAAATAGTGCCAGTCCAGTCTGATGCAGTCAGTCCACCAACAGCTAATGGTTTCATTGTCCAACCAACTGTCAGGCCTGTTAAAGACCTAGCTAACTATAAAAACTTGGCTGTTCAATCTCCTGCCATAGAGTTAGAGCCTAAATTTCCAGGGGGTCCCATCATAAATGGTGCATTCATATTAGGAAAACAACAAGGCACCAAACGGGTTTCAACACCACTGCCCAGTAAAGTGATTACTGATGCTGTTTTACAAAAACAAAGGCAAGAGGTTAATCAGCTTATCAAAGCGAACAGTGAGTTTATGCTACCCAATAAAACAAATATGGGTAACATTTTTCCTTCTCTGGCTGCTTATACAGAACATGTTCCTAACAAAACAAACACTGAGCCCCAATTCTCAAATATATTCTCTCAAGAATCAATTATTGGTACCTCAGGATCCATTTTGCCACATGAGCCTGTCACAGCATCTGTATGTTCTGCACATCATAGTATCTGCACAATATCTACAGCCATCCAAGGCACAAACATCACCCAACAGCTCAGTGCAGAAATGTATAAAACGAGTAAACCAGTAGAAAACAATCTATCTTCTAAAGTACCAAGTGTACCAAATACACTTACGTTTAATACAAATTTGGCAAAACCTACCACAGAAACCAAATTACCTGATCTAGCTGTCAATGCAACCCAATCACCCAGCTATTCAGATATTAAAATTCCTTTAGCTATGACCTCCAGCATGCCAACAAAAGAGTCCCCAAAACCAACCAAAGCTAGTGAAAATGTAATGAAGACACATCATAGCATAGGATCCAGTGGTCAAGTCGTTCAAGTAGCAAGTTTCTACACAAATTCAAGCAGCGCTACAGTAGAGACCACACAAGCAACTCAACCCAGTTTTAACATACCTGCAAAAGACACAGTACTGTCTAACCAAGTTAATACAGAAACAAAAATCCCCACTTATTATACTGACAAAGTCAGCAACTCAATAGTAGACACTGTATTAAATCCACAATCCGCCAATGGGAGATTAGGTTTATTGACTGGTATAACACCAACAGAGCATCCTCCGATTATATCTGGTACAGCAGAAAACATTCAAACAAAATGTGCTTTTGAAACAAGACCAGCTTCTAATCCCACAAAAGGAAACATAGTAATGAACACACCTAGCAGTGAAACCAAACTGTCCAACAATCTGTCTGCAGGATTGCTAACTGCAAGCAAGTCCTTGACAGATGTGGTTTCACCTGGACAACCTGGAGGTGTAGTAGCTGTTCAACATGGTTTTGAAACTGCTCAATCAAACAAATTTAATTTGGGCAACAATGTTCAAGGTATTCCTGTTGCTGACACCAAGGTACCAGAAGCCATTTTGTCTATGATGGCAGACCCAACAGTTAGCATTAAACCATCATTTAATACTGTGCAGGTTAATAAAAGTACTATGCCATCAAGCCCTCATGAGACCATCATGAGGCATCTCCCACCAAAAAGCCCTCGGCTGAGATCAGACAGATCTGAGAGCCAGTCTGCAATGCAGCCATCCACTGATGCAAAAACTGCTTGTACTTCTGGTGCTCAAACAAGAATTTCCACAAACTCAAAACCACCAGTTGCCAACATTCTTCCTGAGCCCAGATCATCCGCACCACAAATTACTGATAAAACGACTGCGATAAAAGAGCAATTCCCTTTCATTCAGCCAATTATAGTCAATAAATCTTCACCGAGTCCTCCTATGAGAACTAAAAATTATGTAACATCTAAGACTGGCACAACAACTTCCTCCTCTTCTGGTTATGCCATGGCTAATGTATCTAGTACGAGTGTAGAACACCAAGCAATTGCAAGTCAATTCATGTCTGGAGATAATGCTCAAACTGGAGTGAAACAGTTTAGGCAATCTGTCACTGAAACAAAGACATCTATAGGAATTAGTATTAACACTGTAAATGCTCAAACTGTCTCACACACTCAAATAAATAATCACACTGCTACAAATATTTACCCTCTTGCTGAAGACACCAGAGACGCTATAGCCTCACTTAGCCCTCCTATAGTAAGAGCCTCCTCTCTACCAGAGCCAAGAGTATGTGATGCACCAATTCGAACCTGTACTCCAACCTTGCCCCAGTCCTCTCAAACTCCCTTGTCTTTGAACCATACAACAGAAACGAAACCCTCGCCAGTCATTATGAAAGAGCAGATGAAACCTCCCATTGTTCCTATTCGAAATAAAACTCCTACTAGCACAATTCAATCCTCTGTTAAGACAATCAAAGAGAATATCTCAAAACCAGAAATTAAACCAGTCCCAGCTAAGGACACTCCAGTCCTGACAAACAGTTCTGAGGAAAAATTACATTCCCAAACTCACAAGATAAAAACAAATGTAGTAACAAATTCTAGTAAGGAAGGAATACTCTCCCCACTGAACACTGAAAGTAGCCCTCTCATTATTTCTCCTGAACCTGTTTTACCCAGTAATCTTACTCTAAAAGCACAACTTCCCATTAAGCAGTTAGACCCAAGACCTTCCTCTGTCAGTGTAGAAACAAAACCCTCAGTCGTAAAAGATGATTTATCTCCTCCTGATCCGGTCCAGATTAGCTCACACACCAGTAATGTTCAGCCTTCGACAGAGCTGCCACTAGAGAACATTTCCCCTGCAAAGCCAACAACAGATACAGTCATGAAACCATCCATAGTTAAAGCCGCTGTGATTGACTCTGCCACTCCTGCCTCTTTGCCTCAGGCTTCAGTCTCAGTCAAAGCTCCATCCCCAAACAGAGGAACATCACCGCCATCTCAGCAAAAAACTGGACTCAAAGACAACAGGACCAAAGCTACAGCAGCACCGAAGGAAGCCCTGGCTGTCGAACCCTCCACGAAGTCAGCGACATCAACTGCATCTTCAACTGACGAGAAAGCAGCTAAAACAGAGGCACCCCCTTCATCTGCTGAGCCCAAAGCAGCCCAGAAGCCCAAAGGCCTCAAGGGTAAGCTCAGTGGATGGACACGGCTCAAGAAACACATGGTTGTTGAGCCAGAGGAACCTCAGTTTCCACAGCTGGAATCAAAATCTCAGGTCAATTCCAGTGGCAGCGAAACAGATCAAGGTGGTAGTGATAAATTGTCAGCAGACCAATGTGCCAGTCAGGAAGTGGCTATGAACAAAGAAGGTCCCAAGGCACTGAAGATGTGGGATGCCCTCCTCTTCCAGATGTTCTCTACCAAAGACCGAATCATACAACAGATCAATGCCAACAAGAAAGATTCAGACGACAAAAAGGCATCTAAAGACAATCAAGCAGAGGTTCCTTCTTTTGTTAATCGCTTGCCAATTTTGTTGTACAGTCCCCGTTTTGATGCCAGGAAGCTTAAAGAGGCAGCAGAGAAGCCACTCTCGAAAATTGCAGCCGTATTCGAAAGGGGACTGATAAAACGCAAATGTCAGAAGGAGGAACAAAAGGACTTCAACACGAAAGCCAGAGGATTTGGTTCAACAAAAAATACAGATATGTGATTCGGACTGATGCAAAAGTATGTTTGAGTTTGATAAGTAACGTGTGCTGTTTCTCTGGGGTGCAGTGAGGAGGTAAATTATTTTTGAGGTATCATTGATCAACTACCTGAGTCATTATTGGAATTAAAACCATGCCAAAAATTTTAAGTTTAGAAAGCAAAAAATAGAAAAAGAAGAAACTTCAAACTTTTGTCATTTGATGGTGTAGTGTTGAATGCATGTACTGTAGATACTTTGATAGATAAAAGATTGTTTCACTTGTCATGCTCTATTTTTTTCTATTTTTTTAATTAAAGGCTTTTAGTGTACACCGCTGTTAGGCAGTTTTTAATCTCTGTGATAAATAGGGCTTTTACATTCCTGGAATAACAGGGCAGATGGATTTTGAAAGAAGGAAAACATAGTGAGTTACTGAAGGGTAAAAGGTCCAGTCGGAACGGATCTAGGTTTCTGCAAGTCAGTTATGGATGGAAATGAAGAGGCAGATGTCCGAGGGCAGGAAATTACAACCACACAGACACAATGTGAACAAAAAATGGGGCTGAACAATGTGAACAAAAAATATCCTAAGACTTAACTTCTGATGCCAATAAATGATTGTTTAGTATCTGCTTAGGCTTAGAGGTAATGTCTCGTGGTTTCTAGTGATTCTTGGGATGGCAACGTTGGGTCAGTTGGTCCACTGCTGTTGTTACATTTTGTACAAACATTCATAGTCCCCAGAGGATGAAACTTGCTGACTTTGGTGATCCCTTGACTTTTCATCTAGCGCCATGAACAGGTCAAGGTTTCAGTTTGTGTTTGGTGCTATCAAACGTTAGTATGCTAACACAGGAGACTACAATGGTGAACGTGGTCAACTTTAAACCTCAGACTGTATTCTCAAAGTGAGGGAAAATTGACATTATAACCGCTTTTTGCTGTGATATGAGATCGTAATATCTTGCATTGCTCAGCCCCAACACATCATATTTAAATCGCCAAATCGCCGGTGTTTACTGTTCGCAAACTGTTCACTTTTCATCTAACATCATCAGTGATATAATTAAAAATATTTCCAGGTAGGATGGTGGGTAATAATTTTCTGCCTTGTGGTGGATCGTCCAGGACTGATGTCTGATTTGAGATTGTAACTAGGACGTAGTAGAAGTGAGTGCCATTAAGTGATCATGATGACGAGGATGATGAGGCCTGCTGTAGTAAGACAGACTAAAGGTAGCTTGATAGCTGGGGAAAGAGGACAGATAGATGAGCGTGACGTTTCACAGCTTTGGAGGATTCTGCTGCTGCCGTAGCAGATGTTAGCATGTTGTTGTTTTTTCCCTATATTGGATTATTTGCTTTTCTCCATCATGATGTGGATTTTATTTGAAGTAAGGAGGGCTTTTCCCGTGTAAGCTAACCACAGTCCCATTTAGGAAACTGGTGCTTGAACTATAACATGTTTTTGTTTACTGTGTGATTCTCAATAATGCATAAAGTTGGATGTGAAACTTGTGTCTGGCATTTCTCTCTTTTAAAAAAAAATCATGCTTTGGTTAGTATTAGTAAAGGCGAAACATAAGAGCTGAGAATTCGTTGGAAAGAATAAGGCTGGTGTTATTCTTTGTTTTAATTATTGTCAACAAATCCCGCGAAAAGACCAGCCTGGTGCACTCATTCACATTAGTTCCTGAAGACATACATTTTAAAAAATAAGTCACAAATATATACTTTCACTTGAAATAATTGCTAAATAATTTCCTTAAAAAGTGACATCAATGGGGCGGCGTTTAGCTCAGCTGGTAGAGCAGCCGCCCCATGTGTGAAGGCTCAGTCCTTGCCGCGGCGGCCCAGGGTTCAAATCTCAACCTGATCTCTCTCTCTCCCCACATTCCTGTCACTCTTCAGCTGTCTCTATCGAAAATAAAGCTTGAAAAGGCCCAAAAAAATATCTTTAATACAGTGACATAAAGTCTCTAAATGAAGATTGAAGATATGTAGATTTATTTACTGATAAAACTGAAGTGATTTAGTCAATAATTAATGATTAATGATGATAATAAATGTGTAAACATTTGAATATTTCTAACATGATCACAGCCCAAAAACATTCTTCCATGTTTGCTTGTTTTCCTGCAGAGTGAATGATGGTTTTACCTGGCTGGCAGTTTGCATCTTCACTGCAGTCGCTGTCAGCAGAAACCTTCTCATATTTGCCGTGACCAGTCACCACAAACTTATATCTTTTACCGCTGGAGCTCTCCTGAAATTTAGTCGAGAAAACCATGTTTATCAGACACATTCACTCCAACTTCAGCATGTTTAAACATTCACTTTTATTGCAGATTCGGCTGATCTCCTCTAAAATCTGTCTGTCTGTGTCACAATATTTTCCACATTATGTTATCTGGATGTTCATTTCTTTAGGAACATTCTGCAGACTGAAAACATGGTGAAGGAAAACTATTTAGTTGACCTGATCATAATTTTAATCCGGGCTAAGGTCATAACCGCTTACACTGCTGTTACAAATAGACATTGCCTCATTGTAAATGGTCACAAGCCAAAACAGTTGGCAAATATTGCCCAGCATCAATCAGCAAACGTTGGTATGTGAATTTATACCTTCCCTTTCCTTCCAGCAGATAAAGTGTCTAAATTGTCTTGCTCAAAACGCCACCAGTTTGCAAATATAGCAACATACAGTGTCTGTGCATGTATGACCACCATGTGCATGAGTGCTGCTGCTGCTGCTGCTGTAGCCACAAGGGGGCAGGCTTTCACTGACTGCTCAGTTAAACTGAGTTGAGTTGATTTAGACCAGATGAAAAGAGGACAGGGGTGTGGTTGCGTGAAACAAAGAGCAATGGCATTAAAGGACATTATTAGACGAGTAGAGAGGTGAAGACAGAAGACATACAAGTTGTTGTAAATCTCGAGTTAGAGCAAGAGTAAGACAGTGAAGTAAAGAGATAAGCTTCCTTCAGTCCTTGACATTCAGGGGAAAATCTGGACTTACTGCTGGTTTGCAGGGCGAGCTGCACCTGCTCCCATCTTCACTTCCTCTCACCCACTGATTGATGAGATCAGCCACGCCGACTTTTAAAGCATCTGCATCCTGAGACAGAAAAGAAGAAATATTCATCATCACGGCAACAAACAGATTCCTAGATCTGTGCGCCTCAGCAAAGAACAATGACTTCTACTTCATGTTCCCTAAATATTTGTTTTACAGTATTTCTATAGATACTCTTCAGAAAATCTGGAATTGTCCGTGATGCAGGACAGCAGTTGTGCTCACCAAAACAAGCGAACTCTTTCTGTGTATCAGGATTAAAACTAGAAGTTGTTCAACGCCTTTGCCTCGATATTTCACTCGGTTTGGTATAATGTGCATTTGTAACAGTACCACTGGTAGAACTGGTGTCATAGACGATGGACAACCATTAATCTTGTGCTTTTGCGCTTTCACCTTTAACTTCTCTGCTCAAATACAGGAGCAATTCGTTGTAACAAACTCCCTTCACTCCCCTTTTTCCATGTATCCCCCTGCAGAGGATAACCACTGGTTACAAGTACGCCTGGTTGGGAATCACTGGGTTAAGGCACATTATGGAAGTCGCTGTTCAAGAGCTGCTCAGGTCTCTCACAGATGCTGTTTAGTCTAACACAACACTGTTCTGCAAAGGCTCTATGCTTGTTCTCTATTAAAATAATGAACAAATGTTTCTTCCAGTGGACATTAACAATTAAACTACATCAAAATGAAACTTCCTGAACACTTCCTGCATATAACTGTTTATCGTTAACCTTAGATGGTGTCATTGAGACGATGTTTTGGTTCCAGGCTTCTCCGGCCTCAAACAGGTTCTTCTTGGAGGATACAGGTTCAGTGGGATTCATCAGGTCCGTCAGCACCTGGTTACTTGATCTGCCTTCCTTTGAGGAGACCTGTGCAACATACAGTGAGATTCAGAAGTGTGTGGGGGGGGGGGATAAGAACACTTGTTTAGCAACAAATTCCTGCAATGTTTAAGGCAAAATCTTCACCCCCCTTAAGTCAATGAAAGGAAAAAAAACATAAAAAAAAAGAAGGTGCTTTTACCTCCAGAGCATGAGTGTACTGCTCCAGTTTCTTGTCAATCTTGGAAACAGCGATCGGTGGCAGAGTCTTCTTTATACTGTTGGTGCTGTAGAGGAATGGATAACTGTTCAGTTAAGTCACGGTCAAAGTATATTTCTGCTATAAATCAAACTACAGATGCAAGCAACATATGTTTGCTGCCCGTGAACTAAACACACCAGAGAGGAAACTTTGGAAAGAGTGAGTTATGTTTTATTTAAGCTGTGTGTCTGTTCAACTCTATTGCACAACTAAATTTGATTTTTTATTCCTAGGAGTGTTTCCAAGAGGTGGAGCAGCACTGGAAACAGACAGAATCTGAACATTCGATTCAAACCCTTAGGAGAACAATTTTCTGCAGTTCTGATTTAACACAGTGGTCAGTCAAACCAACTGTTAAAATAAACTTTTAAATCTGTAATGACACACAGACAAAGACTCACCTTTTCTTCAGAGACTCAGTTCTTTCTATGATCTGAGAAAAGAATTCAGAGAATCAACGGTTATCACTCATTCCTGGGAAATGACCTCTCGTAACACAGTCTTTATTATCATGGCATGAAACTTCCATGAAAGGTTCCTTAACTGGATGCTTTTTGAAGGGTAGGAGTTTTAGAGAAGCCCTTAAATCTGGAACATGGACTTAATTAAAATGAGCTGTGCAAAGTCTTACTTCATCCAGCATTTTAATTAGCAGATTTTAATTTGCCCAAAGACTGATGGAGAAGACCCAGTGTCTGTTTGCTTGACTGTGTTTGAAAATGCTTTAAACTGGTTGAAACTTTTCAGGACTGCAATGAGACAAATAATTAAATTAAATTAACGGAACATACAGAACAAGAATATCAGAAAAAAAAACAACCAAAACAATCAAACAGATCAGAAATAAAGAAATAAAACAGTTTTAAAGGTCCAGTGTGCAGGATTTGGTCGCATCTTGCAGTGTAGTTGCGGACTCCTTCACACCCCCCACTACTAGTGTCCATGATACACTTGAAAATCATGAACCACCCTATATAGAACCAGTGTTTAGTTTGTTGAAACATGGCAATTCAACATGTGGGACTCTGAAGAGGGCCCATGGTGTCAGTAGATCAAAAACACAATGAGACATGTTTTGAGAAGTGATTAAAAAAAATGTCATTGATAGTTCAAGTCCCCCCAAAAAGACAACAGCAGAAGCAGAGAGTCGTAGAATTGACCTGTTACATCTCTAATCTTATGGCTGCTGACTTTGACCTTGACACTCGCCTACAGCGGCACTTACCGTGCATTTACCGTCTGTGGAGACTCTGCTGTTCACTTCATCCTGTAAAGAGACGCAGTTTGTTGAGATAACAACTACTCTGACATGCACAACATTTTTAGTCTTGTTTCAAACATAAGAGATGAAATCAGCACATCAGCGGACACATGCACAGGACTTACTGGGTAAAACTGAATGAGGAGTTTCTGGTGGAACAGCAGGAAGCATGAAAGAGAAAAAAAAAAACATTTAACATGGTTAATGTGACAAAGCAATAAATCATTGATCCATCACATGAATTTAGAGACATTATTGACACCAACAATTTGATGACTGGCAGCTTCTGAAGATGATCTTCATGCAACACATTAAGTAAAATCTAAAAAAAAGAAAAAAGGTGCTTTTCTTCCAGAACAAAGTGACAACATCCTCATGGCAACTGGAAATAATCAGGTTTATAGGAAATGCCTGCCGATGGGAATCCCGTAAACTGCTGAAAACCATTGCATATCTCTCTCTCCTGTGTTTCTGCCTCTTCTCTGCTTTCACTCAAGCTTCTCTGTGCTGCACCATCACCCTTCCTGGGACCTCTTTCTCTTCTGGTTTTTACCGCCTTAATCCAGATGTTTGGATCCGGATCTTTAAAGCGTCAGCCTTCCCTTTTCTCTCCCTTTTGGGTGTATGGCACTCAATGCAAACATTGGGTATTTTGTCATGGAGGAGGTAGTCCAGCTCAGGTCTGTTTAATGACACCTGAAGTTCCTCGACGTCCTTCCAGATCCATGTCCTTGAGATACGTTCACAGTATGTAGAACTGTGTCATGCTGAATGTCCATAATGTAGTTTCAGGAGAATTATTCCATGAGTGTAAGGTGTTGTATGCTGTTCTTATGAGGCACATTTATGATTTGAACTGATACTTGAACTTTTAGAGGACAACTTTACTGAGATACAAGTATGCACTGTGCAGCTGTTTTATCAAGGAAAATCCAGAGTTGAGTTCAGATCTTTAGTTCTCAGGACTTCATCCTCATCTGTAACCACGTCAGTCATCTAGAAATATGTAGTACTGGATTATCTGCATTAGTAATGTAGATATTAATTGAGAAAAGCTGGTCTTTAACTGTCAGTCTTTAACTGTCAGTCATCCTCACTTTCACCTTTGGTTACCGAACTTACTGATGCTGGTGTTCAAAGGTCAAACATATAGCCCATTACAATGCTATTTGAGTCTGGAAACTTTTATCGTACAGACCACCTCTGCTTTGATGAGATACCTTGAAAGTTGGGCTCATGGGGCCGTAGCAGTGTAACGACTCGTCGCCTTCACTGCTGCTGCAACGAGAGGTTGCAGATCTCCTGTTCACCTCCTCACTCCTCTGGCCTTCTTCTGTTGACCTCTAGGACAACACCAACATACAAATTGTATCAGTTTACAAGCAGTTGTCTGACATTTTTCCTTGATATCTATTCAATCTCCTTCAACAAAAAAACCTGTTCACGCTGTTCACCCATAATGTGTTATTTGGTGACAAAAGACTAATGAAACACTGGCAAAACCACTGGTGGTAAACGCAGGAATTTGTTACAACATCTTACATCATCGCTGCTTTCGTCAGACTGCATGCCTCATTTCTGCACCCTGCGAGCCAAAGCAGCATTCTTTCGCTTTATTAGTTTCAGATTTGAAGCCAAATTCTATGAACTGTGAGTTCTAATAAGCGTGCATGTGTTTGATTAAATGCTTTATGAAACACTCGGAGAAACAAGACATGTTTGGTGTTGTCAGCACACTACTGCTTGGTAGTAAATGTATTGCATGAATAAATAAGTGTAAAAGTCAGAGCACCCCACAATGTTAGAGAGATGAACAAAATTTTAGAGATTATGTTTGTCCTGATGGTGGCACCTGGGTGATGACGTGACATGATGACATTAAGGTACCCTTTGGTGTTTTTGACCACTAATACTGCTATGGAGCAATTTTGCACACATGCATGTGTGCAACAGTGACGTGATACAAATTCCTCCTGATGGTTTCAGACTATTCTTTTTTTTTTCTCTACAGTTGGTGGTAAAGTGCCAGGAAACACAGAAATGTGCCAACAAAGGCAGGGAAAAAGAAGACTGCACGCTAGTCAACATGGATTATAAAACCAAGCTGGTTTCAAACTTCAAAAAGAAAAATCACAATTTGCCATTGAGGAAGAAAATCGATGCGTTTCGATGAGTAACACTGAGCGTAAACAGAAGATTTTACAAGGAAACTCCACAAGGAACCAAAAGAACAAGTTTATATGCTTGGGAGTCTGAATGTGCTCAACAAATATCAAGTCAATCCACTTGATAGACTATGAGACATCTTCTGAGAAGAACTGACAGTTTAGGCTGAGCATAACACTAAAGCTATGCTCATGGAGTGTACAAAAAGGAAAGTGTTTCTCCTCTGAGGGACATGAATGTACATGATACATTTTACGGAGATTTCACTATTAGATTTTGTTAAGACCAGTGCAAAAATAGAAATCATGGTGTGATTGTGGTGCTAGAGGAAAGGTCATCAGGAAAACAAAATCTTTAGAATGTATCCTCTGGGGACCATGAAGAACAATACATGGGAATCTGGCCATTAGTTTTAAAGATACCTCGCCATGAACTAAGTTGGTCATTGAGAAATTCTGAATGTCCACAGCAGGTTTCATGACTGGATGGTAGTTTCCAACATACTTAGGTGTCAACTAAGATGATGGATCAACAAAGATGGACGACGAAAAGAACAACTCACAAATGTCATTTTTAGATCTCCTCACTACTGGAGCAACGACTGACACTCTTGACAGCAGTAGTAGGTAGTAAGAAAACCAACCTTTTCTGTCACCTTGTGTTCTTCCTCTTCTTCCTTCTCCTCCCTGTATCTCTCCTCCCTACTGAGATGGACGTCTTCCTTCTCTTCATGTGTGAACCTCAGTTCTTCTTCCTCCTGATCATCTTCATCTGTGGGGCTCTGCTCAATTTCTGCTGACCTCCACTCTGTCTGCCGAGCAGCCTGCACCTCCTCCTCTTCCTTCTGCTCCTTCTGCTGAACTTCCCCATCCACCCTGCAGGCTCCACCACTGTGAAGGAGATGAATTTTAAGTGGTTAATAGTGGGAAAGTTGTTAACAGTTATGTCACATGACAGATGAAGAACACACCGTGGCTTCATCGTCCCAGCAACCAGGTAGGACGTTCTGTCTGCTGGTTGACCGTGGTGCAGCCTGGTTTCCTGTGGAAGGAAGACCGTTGAGCTGTAGGACGTCCTGACTTCCTTTCTGTTGTTGGACATCTAGAATGAACCCAAAGCAAAGTAACAATATTGGACAAATTAAAATTGACCTTATGTTGACGCCAGATGGACATTTAAGAGATCATTAAAGTTATTACAACTCATCTTGAGGGGACGTGAATATCTGAGCCAAATTTCATGGTAATCCATCCAACATTTCTCTAAATGTGGACCTTATGGTGGAAGAGGAAAGGGAACAATGAATGTCTGTGCAAAATCATCAAATAGTTAGAAATTGCCAATCTAGCTTCAATCTAACTGGTGTACGTGCAGAACAACATTGCCATCCCTGAAGTCATGTCGCTAGTGTGGTTAAAAATGTATAAATAACCATCTGAGAGAGTCATAGACTGGTGGTTCAGTCCAGTAAATCTGCAAAGAAAAGAGGCATTCAAACAATTTTCAAACAATTCATTGCAGCACGCCAGAAAAGGGTTCACTGAATTGCTTTGTAATATCATCTGAAAACCAACTGGGAAAAAATTTAAGTGCTTATATAAAATTGAAGTACACACCCAGAACAATACAAAGCCATCTGTAATTTTGCAGAACAACAAGCTCCAGCACCGACCGTATTGATCTATTAGGTGGCGTACCTTCTCTGGAGGTCTTGTTGAAACTCTCTGCGACCGGCCACTTTGTTCTGTTTCACACGCCTCCTCCTCCACCTCCTCCTCATCATCGTCCTTCTGCTGTTTCTCCTCTTTGGGCTCTGGTTTCCACTGTGCTGTTGAAGGTCTCTGCACCCTGGCCCTGCAGTCATCCGGCACCTCCTGATCATTACGATTCTCCAACCTGTTACTCCAGTCACTGAAGCCCTCGTCCTCCTCCAGAACCAAGCAGCAGGTGGGCTTCAGTTCCTCGTCCAACCTGAGTATGGAGTCGATGTTATTAGTTGGAAGTTTTTTTCTGGAGAAATGCAGATGTGATCAATTGTTTTGACGATTGATTGAATGCACTTTGTAGGACTATAGCTCTACTTCAACCCTTCAGTTGCATGCAAGCCACTTCATGACACAGATGGGAGGAAATGGAGGCCATATGTATGTGTGAGTATATGTATGCAAAATTGGATGTACTCTATGTTCCACACATATTCTTCTTAAAATTGATACAACACCTGCATTCTAAATACAGATATTCCATGTTTCCTACATTCTTTCCCACAATTTCACAATGTTCTCCTTTTGTTAAGTGTCATAAAACCATGGATTTAGCTTGTGGTGACTGACTCACACTCCCTGAGATCCATTTAAGGTGACTGAGACAACAGTCGGCTGTATCAACACGTAGTTTTTGAGGCATGTCTGCTTTATTGGTGTCCCAGTCTATCACACACTTTTGCCAGTGTTTGCTTGTCTTGGCTTACATGTTGTCTGAAGGCTTGTATTTCACAGAGCACAGAGGTACACACTAATGACCAAAGGAAACCACTTGGCTGTGCATTTAGTAATCCATCTACACTGAGGTACATTAGGATTGTACAGGCGGAAACTGCCAGAAACAGACGAGAAATTAACAACATCCTTCTGAAAATAGATCTTAAATGCCGATACCTTTAACAGTGTATCACTTTGAATGGTTCTCAACTCTTTGGATGTCTTCAAGTTTCAATTATCTCTTCAAGAGTTACTAGCTGTTCATGTATCTGAGAGATACTCTTTCTTTTGTCTGTGTTTGATCGAGACAAATTCTGTCCCAGCGCCATGTTTGTGCTTGCTTTTGTTGTTTGGACCCTTTATGTCTTTCCTCTGGATGTGATTTATGATTTTTTTTTTGTATAATATTTATACATCTTTATATTTATTTGTATATTTTAGAGACTGTTTGGTTTAGTCTGAAAGCAGATGGACTCTCAACCACCAGAGTGATGGATGTGTTTGTCGCTTGTTCTGCTTTGTGATGGTTATTCGGACAAAGTCTCCGTTAGCTCGAAACATTGCTCTGTCTTGTCTGACTCGTGTTGCCATAGCTTACCCATCTCTTCCATCTTCTTTGCCTACATTTGCTGCATGCTTAATAAGCTACACCTGGTTCTGAATGATGACAGATGTTCTTTTGTCTGCTTGAAAAGGTTTAAAACAGCAGAATCAAATATGGTGCTGCCAATTGTGGGAGTTTGCCTCCTCCTGCTGCTGCTGCTGCTGCTGCTGCTGCTGTTTTTTATTTTTTCCCAGGTAACTAGGTATCTCTGATGTCATCCAAAGGTTTCTAATGGCGCAAACTGTTGAACCAGGCGACAGGTGGCAGACAGGACCTGTAGCTTCAGGTTCATTTGAAACAGACGGTGCCCATAGAAACAACAAACAGAGAAGCACTGTTGTCCCGTGTGCCAAATCAGCTCACATCAGCAGACTGGACGTCAGATCATGATACATACTGAACCCTGAGTTCAGTTTCTGCTGTCTGTATCTAGAAATATGTCTTTAAAATAAAATGAAACTTGGATACAACACGAGGTTACATTATTTGTAAATTAACAACTAAACTGTATTTGAATTAGAGTTATTTTTATTTTTTGTACAAAGAGGATTTTTTTTTTCTTTTTTAAATTACAGACAAATGTACGTAAAAATAATTATCTGTAATTAAATATGTGGCTCATCCTAACAATGTAACATTTTTCCATGTAATTTTGAGGTAACTCTTTGCACTTTTACGTTGTAATTTGTTATCCCGGATACATATTTAGCAAACGTATTTTTATTACATGACATAATGCATAGTATTTTTTTAAGAAAGAGAACAAAGCTGCACTGCTCTTGAAATTGAACATTTCTGGTATGTTGCACCTCGGGTTACACCCATTGAGTAAAAGCACGTACATGCCAATGAATCGGCCAAAAGTAAAATGAGTCAAGGGCAAAGTGAGGAAAATAATGCACTGCATCGCAGGCCATGTGTTTCAATTGTCCTTGAGCAAGACGTTAAACCCTGATGGTTGTGATGTTGAAGATGGTCAGGCTGTCTTGTCTGTTGTGCGCACAAACTAATGGTCTGTGGTAACCAAACTTAACTGTACTTAACTTCAGAGCTTCAGCATCAACCTGTTGTTGAAACCAGCTGTAGATTAATATCGTGCAAATCTCCAGGCATGAATCATGAAGCTAATGACTGTAGGGCTGTAAATGAGTCTGCTCAGCACCTCACAGTCTCGGGTGATGAGGATATTTCCCCTCGTCACATCTCAGAGCGAACAGAGACTGATGCTGCAGCAGCTTTCTCAGCTCTTTCACCTGCAGCATCACTGAACTGAACCTGTTCATTAAACACACACTCACATATTTTCCCCTGTGATCAGCACTGCAGGTAATAAAGCCTCAGCTGTAAACATGAAGGACAATTTAACATCTATAATCTGTGATGTAAACAGAAATAAATGGTCCATTATACCTCCAGAATTCAAAACACAGGACTCAGATGTATCAGTCCCAAACACAAGAGGTACAAGCCAAAGGGATTCTTCACAAATTGGCAACCTGAATCTTGTTCTGTCAAAAGGCTTATGACTAATCTTCAAACCAGTAGTTCAACTCTATTGGAAATATGAGCCGCAGCAGCTTAGCTTAACACTGGAACTAGAGGGAAACTTCTAAAGATCACTAATTAGCATGATATATCTTGTTTATTTCATCTGCAAAAAAATAGAAATAGTGTAAAAGCCACATGTTGTGAGGTCGACCGTGTACAGGCCTACTTTAGGCTGGAAGGTGCTATTGCCACATCACAAATCTGGCTAGCTCCAGTTAAACCCCTCAAGCATTTTAGTTTTTTTGTTTTTTTTTTAAGTTAACAACCAGCCATTCTGTTCCCAATAATATCCCTGGCTGCATGCTCGCGATGGGCGTCTTTCCTATGATGTGTGTTTGAAAATGAAAATCCAGACGCAGACCATGTCTCCAAGAGGGTCGGTGAAGAAGAGGAGGGGGCTAAGAAGGATGAGTTGGAGAGGGAAACTTGTGAGTCATAACCAAGTGGCAACCACCGTTGCTGTGAAACAAAGCCAGCGTGAAAGTGCCAAGAACTGCAGCTCCTGAAACCTCCTGAAAATCCTTAAGCCCCCGTGATAAAATGCCCAACTTCACAGCAGAAATAAACACAGTCTGGTAGAAAACACAGTTTTGGTCTCGATATCTAGGTAGGTATTTACAGTTACTGTCATACTCACTCTGTATCATGTGCAAGGTCGTTGTGTTGGGGTGGCTCTGGCCAGGAAGGACTCCCCTCTCCTCTCTCCTTCTCCCTGCTTCTTCTCCTTCGCTCCCGCTCCACCTCCTCAGCATCCTCTTGACTCCGTTGGGCCGTCACCCTGCAACCAACATACACATTAACAGGTTGTCGCCACACCACTAGACCCACAAAACACAAATCATCTCCTAACCTGAATGTTAGAAGTTATCCATTTTCCCAGTTTCCCCCTTTAAATAGCTCGAAAGTCATAAAAAATGATCTTGCTCCACACTGTCTCACATACGTGGGTCTTTACTGAAGTCATGGGATGTTTACACCAAGTTTACACCAGTATCTAAAACCAAGTTCAAAACATATTTTGCAGCAAAGATTCCGACAGATAAAAATATTCTAGATGTTTCGGTTCATACACATTACTCCAAAGATATATTTAATTGAATGTAAGTTAAATAAGATCATAAAGGTTTATCCTCCATAAGGCTGAATATGAACCATAGATACGGATGGATAATGATTTTACCACATAGCTTTCATCTGACGCTACTTGAAGAGATGCTTTAAGCTGCTCCGAATCCCTCAATCCCCAGAGGCAAAACGGCTCCAGATACATAACATTGTCAAAAGTATGTAGACAACGAACATTACACCCACATGTGATGATCGAAGATGTCATTCCAAAAATCGTGGGCACTGATGTTGCTATAAGAGCTTCCAACTCATCTGGTTTCAGGCTTTCCACCAGATGTTGGGACCTTGCTGCAAAGATTCGCTCCCATTCAGGTCCAACACTGATGTTGGGTTTTAAAGTCTGGCTCACAGTTGGTGTTCCAGTTCATCCTAAAGGTGTTGGACGGGGTTAAGATCAGGACTCTTCCTCAACATTTCTTGACAGGGCTGAGTGAACCTTCCCCAAACTGGTGCCACATTATAGATTGTAGTTTGTGGACAGATGGGTATAACACAGGTTCATGTAATGAAGACAAATATTGTTTGGGATGAGAAATGACAATTTAATGTGACGTAATCCACTCCACCAACCACTATGCATTACTCACAATCCCTGTTTGTTATTTGCCTGCTACAACAGTGAGAGTATCTATGGAAAAATGTATGAATGAGGATTTTCAGGTAAGTGGATATAAAAATTGTTGGAAAAAATGAGTTCTTCTTCTGTTTCATAGAAAGCTCATTCAGCTCTTCTGTCTGATCGTCTCCAGTTTCCAGAGGGGCGGGACTTGATAACAATAACTCTTTTTATTGTCCAAGCACATCTGGCAGAGTTTGAGCCAGCTGCTGTGCTGTTTCACTTAATTTCAATCTCTGGAGAGAAACTAAGAGAGGGAGAGGTAGGAGGTGAGGAGATGGAGGAGCAGACCGGATGATGGAGAGAGACTTTAATCCTGCGTAGCCAGACCATCAACGTCATTTGGAGTTCTGGAGAAAATCTTGTCAAAAAATTGGAAGAACAAAACTTTTGGAAATATTCAGTAACCATTTCATTGGTTTGGAATCTTTACAGGGGACTTATTGTCAGACTTGTTGGGTACAAACAAGTTTCTTTTTGGACATGTGACGTCATTGGTTTTAAAGGATAATTACGGTTTTACAACTTGGATCATATTTTTGGAGATTTGGTCGCGATAATGTCATTCTGGACAAAGTCATGGTGCCATGACCAACAATGTCTGATCAGCAAGAAACATGACCGTCATACATAAACAACCTAAAACCGAGACCAAACTGATGTGAAAAAGAAAACAGAGGTCACCAAAATTATTACCCAAACTGTCTGCTGAACCGACATGAGATCCCCTGAAAACATGTACCTTCATCATCATGGATCATGCAAGAAACGAGTCGATTCTTGATGATTCATGCATGACGGTGTAGAAAGATACATGCATGGTATTCTTTCCATCACCATCAAAGCGTGATGTCACAACATCATAAATTCAGTGCTACCTCGTGGTAACCTAAAAGGTTGCGTAGGCCTCTTTGATCGATGGTTGCATTTGTCGTCTTAACTTAACAAGAAATTATTGCGCTCATCTGTATGTGATGGGAATCTTTAAACAACGTTGATGAGGACTCAGTCCTGTGTAAGAAACCTGGCGTGTAGTTTACACACTGCGTACACAGTTTTCCCTTCAATTGATGGATTATTAACAAAGCTTCAGGTACACCCACCTCCGAAAGGGGTTTGGATAATGGGGCTAAACTGTGAGCATGCCTGTAACCTTTCTAATTGTCATTTGACTGCATTATGTTATTTTATTTCACTCCACAGAACTTATTCTATGCAAAAATATATTCACATGAAGATAAAGGACTGGTGTGTAAGATTTAGTGGCATCTAGGGGTGTAGTTGCTGATCACAACTGCCTCACTTCACCTTCTTCTTCCTAATGTGAAGGTCATGAAACATGCACAAAATGCAAATCCTTGAGGTGGTGTTAAGTTTGTCTGTTTCAGGCTACTGTAGAAATATAGCATGCCACATAGAGGACTCACTGCATCTGCAGCACTTGAATTAAGTTCCCTAAATCTGACATGCCCAAGTTGGAGACAAGTCTTACAGTCTTTTTAGTCCAAAATTGATTGTTGTTGAGATGCAGTCTAGACTACAGTAACACAAAGGAATTTTGTACTTTGGGACAAACCCATTTGATTTTATTAACAGAGACTGCTGTGCCATATTATATTAAGATAAACTTTTGAATGCATATTTTCTCAGAGCCGAGGACTGGTAAAATCTGCTGGTAAAAAGTAAATTGTGAGCTCAGTCACTGCTGCAGTATCATGAAAGAAAAACAGCCCAAAGCCCTCGAGCTTGTTGGTTCTCATTAAAAGAATACATAAAACATGCGGATCATTCCCCTTTGTACTGGCCTGTTGTGGGTAAATCCAATGCACAGGCCTTCACCCAAAAATATGATTAATTTTCCCAACATGTCATCCCCTTCAGTTCATCAAACAACTGTCTGAATGAAATCACCATTCAAAAATGTGCTAAAAACAAACTCGAAGATAGAAGCCCGATTCAAATGTCACTGGCTATGTTGGCTGTCGGTGGGGACACCAGTGGTTGTGAGTCAAACATGCTGAGGTCATTATTATGTGGGAATGTGACCTACATAAGTTCATACTCACTAGAGATGTAGTGGGAGCCATACTGGCAAGAGTCAGTCGCTGTAAATCGATTTGATGTGCGATAGGGTTGTTTTGTATTCTCAGTCAGGCCATTCTGGGGGAAACGGGTCGACTGGGGATGAGGTTTGATTGTGTGGATCTCATCATTGCTGCTTGGACTGCAACAAGGGGAAGGAGTATCAAATCCTTAAAGGATCATATTGGAGGTGTTACGTTTAAATGTTTTAGAAAATGATTCACTCCTAACCCCTAACTGAAAGGAATCAACCAAAGCTTCTCCTCGATTCGTCTTCTATCAGAATTGGGATTTTGTGCAAACAAGAAAACAACTTGTGCACATAATAAGACTTACATTCGGCTTTAGTGCTCAGTTCTGAAGTGACCCGAACACGTTAAAGAACAATAACACGTCATACTGAAGTCAGCGCTTGTGGTTTCATTTATAAGGTGATGTGTGGTGGAAGCCAGCGGATTTGTGAGCAGATGACGAGGATGAGGAGAGAAAACGGCTGCTACTTCTGTACGGAGGTGCGTGTGGATGCGTAGTCGTCGGAGGTCAGGGGTGGTGTGACTGTGACGTAAATGGACTTTACAGAAACAGATTTCATCCAGAATTGATGGATGTCGAGGGGTATTTTGAACTACATCTGTCGGTGTCTCTCCACAAGACTCGAAAAGATCAAATTCAATTTGGTTTGTGCTGTTCGCACTGTCATGAAAAAAACAGATCTGAGCCACATATGAGCAGATTTGGGCCACTTGTACTAGCAGTCTGAACTTGGCCTTATTGTATGTGCAAGTTAATATCTTGTCTCCTAGAAATTACATTTATATACAGCTTATTTGCAACAGCATACGTGCAGCAGATGCTTTAGAATGAGGAACCGTTGTCTATTAATTTATCTGGCGTGCTGCAAAAATGTCGACACTGAACATGGCAGGAAAACGTTCACGTTCTCTGCCAAAATATCCAGTCTTGTGATGCAATATCTGCTCACAGGGATTACAGCGTTATTTAAGTGTTTACAGATATGTTTAGGCACTTGGTTAAGGTCAGATCAAGGGTTTTTCCAAAGTCTGAGACTTAGAGTTTGCTGTTTGGCATCACTTTGGACTACACCAAGTACATAAAAAAGGTGTGTGTTAGTTTCTAACACTCACACACATGTGATCTCCGTTTGATAACTAATTTAATAGTTTTTTACTTCCATTCGCTGAGCCTCATCGTCTGAAACTCCCACATTGAAAACCTCTGGGTGAGGGAAAGATCATGATCTGTTTTTCTGCACAAAAAGTCAAGAGTGACTTACGACACAACGTGTTTGTTGTTGTTTAATGGAAACCATGATCTTTCCCTGACTTTAACCGAAGTGCATTTGATGCCTGAACCTAATCGCAGATGGGATTCTGGATGTGAACCCCAGACTCCTGCGGTAATTTAATGAGCTTTGTATGTCCTCCATCCACCCCGACATCTCCTTGTGACCCAAGTGTGATAGATAAAGATAAAGCTTTTCATTCACTCAAAAGGACATATTCTCTAAACATAATCATTTTAGTAGTTTAGTAACATATGCGCTGAATTTATAGGAGGCGTGATTGCTTGTGAGCACAAGATAAAAACTATTTCTCAGGACTTCAGGGACTTTGGGGATGGGTAAATATCTTACTGATGACATATGACATATCAAACACACAGCTGAAGGACTGCCGTCTCTCAAAGGGCATCATGGGAAGTGTAGGAAATTGCTAACAAAAGCAGATGAGGCATGTCTGCTCTGCTTTATTCACACGGTCACTGCTGTGTATTGTCGCTGCAGGGCAGTTTGTATTTCCAGGTATCCTCAGAGTCTGCTGGGACGTTCAACCCGATGCTGTGAAGCATAAATGTGAACTGAGGAAATTATGGAGGAAATCTGTCTGATACGCATCACTTTTTCCACCATTTACACAATGAGGCAATGGAGGCCTGGGGAACGGCATTTTCTTTGTGTGTGTGTGTGTGTGTGTGTGTGTGTGTGTGTGTGTAGTTGAGCAGGAGGGGGTTCAGGAGTCAGCCAGATGATGTCATGGCCATTAAGGAAGTTGCAGCTATAAAAGAAGCCATTGAACTCAGAGCTCAGTGTCATTTTCAGTGAGGTCACATAGCAATATTCCACTGAGGAAACAAGAACCTCAGTGACAATGAGGAGTGGTAGTTAGGAGAGGGATGCAAAAATAGTAAACAACATAAAAAAAAATGCTGCTGTGCCTGAGGAGATGAATCAGGATAGATCACATTAAGACAGATCACATTAACTATGGAGGACTAAAAAGTTATTGGATGCAAAAACGGACAAAAAGATACGATAAAAACGGACTGAATCGACAAAGATTGTGATGTTGCAAAGAAATCAATGTCAAGAGATTTGTTATTATTTAAGTGTGAAACTATTCTATTAATTCTCACGGCTTCATCAGCTTTTTGAGGAACTTGAATCAAAGCAAGTGAGTCATTCTTTGCTGCCCACAGCGCTGGTGTCAAAACAAATGATATCTGCATCTCATTTTTCTGAATCAGGTCTTTTACTGTTACAGATCTGGTCTTAATATAAAGTACGGTAGATCAAGGGAAATAAGAACAGCCAGTTACATTAGTTTTCTTTATTTTCACTGCGAACCCCCAAACAGCCGGTTTCATTAGAGGGGGTGTAAAGCACTGGGAACCAAAGGACTTTGTGAACATGAACTAATTTTGTGAAAACAAATAAATCTTTGTTAAAATAAACACTATCGGTGCACCTTGCAAGCATACATTAGTCATAAAACCCATTCATGAGACATTAATTATAAACAGGTGACTGAGGGCTGTTCTTTAACTCAGTGCTGCGTTCACTGCAGTCAGTTCATTACTTCTGTTGGTCACAGACTTCTGTCGCATCTTTTGTCGCATCTGGTGTTGCACATGGTTGGATTCTAGGCCCCTAATTGTTTCCTCTTTGTTGATGCTTGTTAGGTGGCATATTTCGAGAACACAGTATACTTGTTATTTTCTTAAAAGGCCCCAGGGGTAACTTTTCTACCATAAAATAGCCAAAAAATTTGAATCATTTTGGACGACTGGGAAGAGGAGTGACAGGGCAGCGGAGCCAGTGCCATGGCAGAACCTGAGCTGGGCAAGTGGCTAATATAACAAGGCTCAGCAGACTCTGTGGACATGGCAGAGGCTAAGAGACCAAGGAGGAACCTAGGAAGAAACAAAGGAAGTGGCAAAGCAAAAGGCTGCCGGACGAGAGAAAATCTGGGGCTGACGTTTAGTCACTGGCGAGAGCTTCATGAAATAAAAGGCTGAGGGACAGATGCCTGGTTGGACCTCTTGCTGTTGGACTAGTAAGTAATATTGCCTGGCTGCTATGTCTTGTATTGTTGCACTTGCTTGATGTTTGACTGTTAATATTGGCTGTTACAGTAGTCCTACAGGTACAACAGCCATGCATAGGTGAATGATTAAGCTACACAAATTTCTGACTGTATTTCAGTTCTTTCCAGTAATACATATTTGTTAATCCGTACATGTTATAATGTATTTCATGATGAAATAGTTGACTTATATGCTTATGATTGTACGAAGAGGTAAATATAGTTAACAGCAAAGACAATTACATTACAATATTCTGACCTCCCTGTGCATCGATGTAGATCATAAATATAAATAAAGTATTAAGTTTAAGCAAATATCAAGTAAAGATGGAACACTGATGGATGACGATGGTGATCTTGTTTTAATCATTAGTTTGGACGATGACGTCACTCATGTACGTTCTTATACCGTGATGTTTTATATATTTTCATTAAACGTGTTACACATTTCTGTTTTATGTTCACTAAGGGGACAATAAAGTTAAAACTGACACTGAAGTAGTGCAGTTTAAAAAAATCACACGAGTCGTCGCCCCAAAAATCTCTCTTTTACAATATTTACCATGAACACGAGCCAAGGATTTGGGTTTACCACTTGATGTCATCATGTTTTTTACTAGAGACATAAACTATAAATTTACCGTTGACCGCTCCCCTGAAACATACTTCTTGTTACGTACTGATATCTCCTGAAATAAATCATTTTTACAGTTGCAACCATGACACACACACAAAAAATGAGTGGAAACTGATTTTAGTGTTTTCCTACATTGTCGTAAACATTAACTGTTTTCTATTGTGATTCATTCCAGTCGTGGAATATTATTATACATACACTACAGTATATCGGTCCTGCATTCAGTGCGATGGATAAATATTCATTTCTGGGTGAGGTACAGTTAATTTAATGATTTCATATACTGCTGGGTGAACTGTACTTTCATGTTTTTAGGATCTATATCTGCTAAATAAGTAGTAACTGTCACATAAATGTACAGCAATGGAGTGAAGCGTAAACGTGAAATGCATAATAACAATAAAGTCAAATATAAATATGATTTGACCGGTACAGTATTATTTTATGAGTCACATTCATCTCATCAAATTTCCCTTTAAATTTCATCCTGCAGATACGAGTAAAAAAAAATAAAAAAGAATTCTGATCATCATGTGTTAAAAACATTTTTCTCTCACCTGATGAGGTTCTGCAGGAGCTGTTTGCTGGAGTTTTTTCTTCTGATGGACTCTGACATGGTGGATTGTGCTGCTCCTGGTCCTGGTTCTGATCTTGGTACTGGTTCTGAAGGTTTCTTACAGCTGCTCTCTTGTTCTTCTTCTTCTTCATCGGTCTCTGTGGCTCATGTTGGCCTCCCTCTCTCCCTCTCTCTCTCCCTCTCTCTCCCTCTCTCCCCTGTTTAGTCGCAGCTCTCTCCTCCCTCCATGTGGTTTTCATTGAAGTGTTTTGACCCCCCCCTCTCTCACCCTAACAGGGGTCATGTGACTCTCCCTGGGGAAGGAGTAAGATGATATCATAACAGTGGATCGGTGCTAATTTTATATGCATGTGTATTGTGCATATTCACGTGGGGACAGGAGTGTCACAGAAAGAGGCAGTGTGTTCTTATGACTATCAATAGCTCAGCTTATTATGAACTTTAAAAATGCACCAATGACTGACCTGCAGCTTTGTCATCTCGTTTGTAGTTGTTCGGAATAAACCATATCTTTTCCTAAATTTCTATCACCACTGGACATTTTTTGGATGTTGCCTGTGAATGTTTTAACTTTGACATATTTTAGAAATCTCTGTGCTTGGTTCAAACAGCCTAATGAGCGCTGTGTGTTATCTCACCTTTCAGCAAACCCGTCAACATATGTGTGTTGAATGTTAAAAGTCAAGCTGACTTCGCTCGTTTAAAACACAACTTAAGGTCACCAGTTTAACTGAACATGCACATCAGTGTTTCTCCTGTTTACATAAATGTTTCAGGTGATAGGATACCCTCTGCGTATGGTTGTAATATATTTACTTTAACAAGCACATAAACAATTCTCTGACAAAACCTAATCTGGGGTGAGGTGTTTGTACTTTGCTGAAGTATTTCTACATTCTTCTACTTTATACTTATACTGCACCACAGTTCAGAGGAAAAAATTGTACTTTTTACTTCATTACATTCATTTTACAGATTTAGTTATTGTTGATTTTACACAAAACGTGTCTGATCATCTTCTAAAAAACAAGAAATTTCAACCTTTTTGTATTTTGAACCAGCGATTTGAACAACTAGACTAAAATACCAAATTGTATATAAAATACAAAGCTCCACCTGGGGAAGCTACAACAGTGAAACGCTGCTTGCACATTGATGCCTCAGTATTAACAATCTAATATAATATGTCAAACAAGGGGGATTTTTTTCTGCCTCTTATTCTTACTTTTAAAACGTTCAGTCATTTTTATGATGATATTCTGCGCTTTTACTTAAAGGACCTGTGTGTATGATTTAGTGGCATCTAGCTCTCTAGCTGCTGATTACAACCCCCTCGGCTCACCCTCCCCTCCTGTGAAATGCACATAGAGGAGCTCAGGGGCTTAGTTTGTCCATTCTGGGCTACTGTACAAACATGGTGGACTCGGAAATGTCACAAATGTATACGAATAGAGAAACACTGAGTCCAAGTTCAGCGCTTTTCCTCATGAAAGTGTCTCTGACTGTGGTAAACAAAAGAAAATAAACACAGCGCGTTTCGATCAGAGAGGAAGCTGCTCTCTCTGCTCGGATACAAACAGCAGCCTGAGAACGAGGCTGATGGGACCACGAGTGTGGATCTGGTTACTGTTCAAGCAGGTTATGAATAAGAAATGGCAGCTTTCAGAACAGGAGCAGCTGCTGGAGGTGACGAGCTGATCCGTCCCGTCCAGCTCTTGATGATGCTCGCCATCATCAAGCGCTGTGGCTGAGGCCTCAGTCTGGCCGCCGTCTTTCTGTTTGTTCGCTTGTTTATTTGTGTTTAGACGCTCAGATTAGAGACTCTGCTTTCTTCTCCTTAAAACGACGACAGAAGTGGAACTTTTCTCTTTAAAAACTCTCCCGGTCTGTCCAACACTCACAGATGTGCATTAGGTCACTCAGGCATTTCCAGCCAACGCTGATTTACACTCACACACACACACAGACACACTTTCTTGCTCGCCCACCCCCCCAAATCCCACGGGAGCTTGAAACACTCACAAACACTTCACAAAATGGTTTCCAGGGCAACAACTCCCACAGCACTTAACACAGTCCGACTGTTGTACGGCTCAGTATGAGGCTGATGGCGACTGACCGCCAACTACAACACTTTCTCTAATATTTCCCCGAAGGAGGAGTTCAGTTTAGAGAATTAAAGCGCAAAAACACACACACACACACACACAGCATGTAATGTTGCCCCCATAGCTGACAGCTCTTTGAACAGCACGTTCAGTTTTCCTCATTTCTTTAACAAGCTGAAAATATACATTTCATGTGATATTCACGACTTTTTATAGATTTTTCAATCTGTAAACATGCGTAGGAAAATATATTCCAATGTTGACCCAAAATATACTTTAAATAATTCATATAAAACTATTCTACTTCTCTGTTTCTGATTGATATTGTCACAGACTCCTTGGTTGCATCAATAAGGGACATATACAGTACTGTACATACAGTCTATAACACACCTGAACAAAGTCAAGTATTTACTGTTATGTACAGGTATTGTTAATGTCAATAGAAGCTGATTTTTAAAAAAATCAATGGTTTTAAAAAGCTGAAAATAGGTA
>NC_040018.1:6460102-6477602 GCF_000972845.2 Larimichthys crocea
GTATATATATATATAATATATATATATATATTATATATAAATTATATATATATATATATATATATATATATAATATATATATATATATATATATATATAATGTACTTGACAGCACAAACCTCCTTCAGCAGTAGTTGTATCTTTTCATCTATTTCTGTCTTCGTCTTTGTCTTGGATGTAAAGTCTTATTAACACGAGCCTGCAGATGGATTGCTGCAATCACTGATGTGATTTTTAATCTTTAAAGGGTCCTGTTGAGTTTTCCTGTAAATAAATAATTTTTTACATTTGGGTTTTTTCACCAAAGCACATGAGGATTTATATTCATTATTTCCCCATAAAACATTCACAAAGCCAATTTTTTAGAACATTTCTCGGAGGTCAAGCGGGAACTGTCAGAATAATATATGCACATGCTACTACAGTACAAGATAGAAACAAAATGGGACCCTCGGTTCAAATGTCCAACTTTGTCCCCCCCTTGTGGTCATATCTTCTAAACCGACATCAATGGATGCAGGTCCTCTCTCTCTCCTGTCGTCACATCTAGCTCCCCTCCCAAACATACTGAATAACAAAAGAGCCATAACCTGATATATGTCTTTATAGGAGAAGTTATTAAACTTTCAGACTGATCTCTCCTCGCTGACATGAAGCTTGTGTGGGTCTTACAGATGAGAAAACGGGTCCGGATCAGTTTACACAGTGTGTAGATCTTCAGCAAAAGCACAATTTTTTTTTTTGCAGCATGAAAATTTCTCTTAATATTCCAGCAGATGTGTCACCTGGAGTGAACCTGCCCTCTGCTCTCCAAATTGAATTTGTTTGATCTCTTCCTGCCTTTGCATGTAAGTGGCTCACTGCATGACTGTCTCATGATTTGTTATTGTCTACAGTTAGGCCGACAGGCATGTTACTGTTTAATACTGCACAATCAGAGAACTTCGCCCGAGTCTCGCGCCTGAAGGGCTGCAGCTCTGTGCTCTCGCCTGGGTCAAAGCACCCAGTCAGTCTCTCTCAGCGCAGTATAAAAGTTGCCAGCTGTCCCGTAAAGACAAGGCAACACGAGTGGGAAAGCCCGCTGCCGATCCAGACAGATGAGGGAATGGATTCAAAATGAGTGACGTCAAGAGGAGCGTTCAAAAGCTAATCCCAGAAAGTTGAAGTTGGTAGGCTTGTTGGAGGTTGTACACAGCTTGGAATGAAACACTGCTTCAGGAGTATTGGTATTGTCTTTGTCTCTGTGCAACAGTGTGATTGATGCACCAGTGAGCTCAAAGATTTATAAAGCTGCTACAGGAAGAGTGGAAAAAAGGCATTTACTGGGAAGAAGAAATGTTTGTAAGGTTGGCGAGCTTGGTTTGTAAGGTGGACAAGTCAGGTGAGAACCTCACCAAAAAAAGGCCCTTCTTTGAGTTTACATAGTTTGCATTGTCCTTAATGAAAGTCAACTCTTCTCTCCAAAGAAATGTGTCTTTTTGACAGGACCGCAGGGACTTTTTATCAGTCTGAAATGCTCAGTCTGCTTTGGTCCAGGCAAAACTCTCTTAGAAGAATGAGATGGATTGCCATGAACTTTGGATAATCATGCAACAAGTATAGATTGTCAGTACTGGTACTGCTTGATGCTGCGTGCGTGGCTTATCGCGGCTACCTGTGCAGTCAGTTGTTGCAACGCTGCAGACCGACATTTCTCAGAGAGGACGAAGCCCTGTGTTGTTATTTCCACAAAAGTTTCACATTTAACTACAGAACAATTCACTACATAACATCTGTCATTGTTTCTAATATGCGCGTGTGTCTAAGTTGTCACGCCACCGCAATTTGTTTCCCCATGCACGCTTCCTGAACCTTGGAAACCTCTGTCTGTTCCACTGTTCTTCAGCCCCATGAACTGTTTCAACATTTTCACTTTGCCTCGTAAAAATATGTCAACACGTTTGGTTTGCACAAAATTTTGTACATTCCCCGACAATGATTTGGGGTCTCTTGTTCAGGTCTTTGTTTAATGACCAAACTATCTGCAGAACTAATGTATTCCCATAAACCTACTTGCTCAGTGCTAATTAGCATGTGGTAGAAATTTGGTACTTTAACAGCTCACCTATTATACACATCAGCTACAAAGCGTATGTACTTTGTGCTGCATTTGTTGCTGACTTTAGCATCACAGCTCAACGCCCGCTTGTCCGAAGTACGGCTTCACACAGCTGGTAGCATGACGTAGACTTGTTTCCACATATCGGTTATAAATAATAAAGAACACGAGGAGGGACCTGGTGAGTTCATATGTTCAGCATTTCTCCTGGTTTTATTTCACAAATCTTGGAGTGAATGTTTTTTTTTCCTCTGACAGAATCAGGAGCAGAAGTTGTAGAGTTACAGTGTGTTTATCTGCCGAACATCCAGCATGTAGGTTTCGTGGTATTGAAGTATACCCATTTGTTTTTTTAGTTAAATTGGGTAAACTCACTTCTAAATATTCCTGGGGCGATAATCTTTTTTTTTTTTTTTAGGCATGAAGACATGACATGGTTGTCCAATTTTTCATCAGTGGATGAGACAGGAATCAGGAATGTCTTACTTAGAAAGTATTAATTATTAGATGTCTCACCCGACTGTGGACCAGAATTTATCGCCCGAATCTGCACCTCTTCTGAGGCTAAAATTGACTTCACAATACTTCTTACTCCCTGAAGTCAGCCAGCAGAAGTTAACCTGTCATGTGAAAAATACTACAACTCACTTTTTGGGTGACCTAAATATGCAGAATATCTTACATGTCATCGTTTCTAACACTGGGCAGCCTGCTTTAAAAAAAGAAGAAAAAAAGTTGAGGTGGGCATAAATTAAGAGTACACCCATTTTCCAGCGCCACTAGACCCACTGCCTACATCCAAACCAAAATACACACAAACCCCTGACATCATCTTTTCCACAGGTGAAGGTGAGAATGAATATTTCATCTCCCTTTAACTATGTTTCCACTTAGCTTCAATCCATATTCATCTACCGAGCTTTCACAGCGGACCACAACTGAAGGTCGTAAGCCAGCTGGAAGGGGTCGAGGTTTCAGATTTAATGGTTCATCGGAATTGACCTCTGAGTTTACTAGAAGAGAGAGGCTACTTGGTTTTGAGAAAGCTCATTTGCCACTACTAAAAAGTCAATGAGAAGTCATGTCAGTATGTATGCATGCATGTGAGAGTTAAGGAAGTTCATCAGTGTGTCAGCAGCTTGTCAGAGGCAGCATATCTACCACCTAGTGAGTAATTAACTGCACTCACGTTCGCTGGAAAAACAGGGAAGCTGGGCTGGAACGATATAATGAACAGATGTTCATGTGATCAATTACACTGACTCCAAACCCTTAGAGACGCTTATTAGTTTAAACCGTTCAGGTTTTGCTCGTTTATGCTCCTTCAGAACAATTATCTGCACTGACATGACGACAGACTATTTGCCAAACCGTATCTGGCTAGTGTTTTCATGTGTTTTTCTTCGGTTGCTTTCCATTCTGTCCAATGCTATTTCAAAGAAATCAAAAAAAAACATGAAGAAAGAATTATAAAGATCTGGAAAATGATGCTGATGGTTATTGTTTGCTACAACAAAGCTCGTCTTCAGAAGTAGACAGAAAACAGCGTGATGGTGAAGTGCTGAAAGAAACCTCTTGCAGATGTCGGGTAGGACGGCTTCAGAAGCATTGACGTAGAAGATAGTTTCTTTAACTACATCATTCCACTGATTTTAGAAATCTACAATGAAATCATTGGTGTTTGTAATGAAGACCGAAGAACGATGGATTTTTCTGCTGCAACTTTCTGATCTGTCAATTACGTTTGTGCTAAACCAACGAGCTTTGTGTGTGTGGAAACCTAACCAGACCTCAACCGTCGTGGTGGAAGCTCAGAAAACTGTCTCGTGATCATTTCTGATCATCACTTGCAATGGGTTTTGTGTGGGCAATGCGGAGTGCTGATTTGTTTAAGAAAGGTTGCCGCGTGGCTTTCCCACACATTCACTAAACCAATGCGTTAATAAATCTTCCGAAAAAACTCCCTGACTGATCGGAATAAAGTGAAATCATTTATTTTCTACGCTTCACACAAATCACTCACACACACACAACCACACACAAACCACACACACCACACACACAACGCCACCATTCAGAGAGAGACTGTTTTCTAAGGCTCTGCCTTCCTGGAAGGTTTCCATCACTCGCTTATACGAGCATATGACCACATTGTGAAAAACATTCACGACTGAATATCTGCCAGCTTTATTAAACACGGTAAGGTCGGGACTGCTAAAGACAAGACGACCAGATCCATATCCTTCGTCGGCTTTTAATACACTCCAAGATATTGTGAAGGTTGTTTTAATTCATCTGGATTCAAATTAGAATATTTTTTCTCTGTCTCAGAGGTTCACTCCTAAGTAGTCGGACAGTAATCCGGCAGCGTCTCATTACACTGACACTTCGTTTATACTGGACCTGCCGTGTGTGTGTGTGTGTGTGTGTGTGTGTGTGTGGTGTGTGTGTGTGTTGGTGTGTGTGTGTGTGTGCCTGCCAGCACTGATACACGCTCTTCCAGCTGACTTCGTTGATTTACAGACTATGTTTCTGCACAGCAAACACTCCGATCATTGGACAGGAATCGGTTTGTCTCCAGCGTTTCCATTACAACATGGACATGGTTCGCGTTGAGTTATGAATGTGTTTCTGAAGTAGCTTGTTTCCATGTTATTCACTTCATCCATCTCTGCCTCCAAAAAACAGTGAAAAGTTTCACTGCAGCCTCAAGAAATTCACACAGGTTCTATTGATCCGTAAAGAATCAGAGTTAATTTTGTCCAGATTATTGTTAAATCAACAGTAACAACAACCAAAAACTATTTCTTTACCAAATGTGAAATCAGAAAGCATGCGATTTGCATCGAAAAACAGGTGCATTAATTACCTGTTATTATACGATTACTGGTAGTAAGAATAAAACCATCACAAAGCTATGGAGGTAGATTTGTTGTTTCTTTTTGTAGTTACCGGTTAATCTATCCAATTTCTGTTTACACTTTCGGATATTGAACTAAAATCACTCTTGCCTGTTGGTCAGAATTGGATTTAGTACAATCAAATACTTTTCTCAACCCACAGCTTCTGCTGTTGTTTATGTACGGACAGCCTCGGTTTCATGTGCTGGCTTGCACGTGCGCATTATGCATTACAAAGTTACGTTTTGGCTTCATCATTTTCACTATGATATTGTCATGCCTGGTTGTTGAAGAGTATAACATAGAGGGAGGGCCGCACACTCAACCGTTCACATGAACCAAAAGTGTGTTATGTCTAGAGATGTTCCGATACCACTTTTTTTCCCATCCTGATACCGATTCCGATACTTGTGCTGTGGGTATCAGCCGATACGGAGTACCGATCCAACACCAGTATGTTATTAAAAAAATAATCATCTAGGCCTGCATGACTGATTGATCATCATTTTGGTTAAGGCCTGGCACCGATGGTATCCGATGTGCCTGGACTCCAGTAGTCGCCGATCTGATGACAACATTTTTGGCAGTATCGGAGCAATTCCGCATACTGGTATCGGAACAAGTCCAGTTATCAGCAATCAGTACGTGAGTGTGACTTGATGAAAAATTATGTGTAAACGTGACAATAAGGCGATATTAAAAACAATCAAACATCACCAGCTTTCCAAAAGGGACTGTGAAAGAGCGGATGCGAATACGCAAAAAGCATGAGGCGGGCCGTCTTGTGTCACCCATCATATAAATTGCAAACAGGTTGACATCCAATCGGTCGATGATGAAGTAAACCATCAAGATCTGAGGGAAAGAAAATCTCATGAATAAAAATATACACTACAATATCCCCTTACGCAGCCCAATCACAATTGATGATGTAGTTAGTGCGTGGCTAAAGTCTGTGAAGGTAATTCTGAGATTTTCTTTCCAAAACACATTAAATATGTTGGAAAACAGTTGCTGAAAACACGTGAAAAGACTGACGCGGTATATTACTGAAATGTGGAGTTAGAGGTTCAAACTGTTTTCCAGTTTCCAACGTTGTCTCAGGATTTTTGTGGGCGGTCCTTAAAGGGTGGCTCGATGACCGCTGAGGCCACCCTGAGCAGAGAGATAGAGATGAATTCATCTCAGCTCAGAGTGTTTCAAAGTTAGTCATGTCAATTTTGAACCTCTCTACACGTTTCAGCTGCTTCCAAATGGCTGCCGAATTTTTAATCATTCAAATTTGGCTGGGTGGTTAATAACACTTTCTCTTTGGTCTGACAAACTATGAACGATATTTATTATTTTCTTTACACTTCAGTAGAAGGAAAGTGATCTTATTTTTTAAAAAACATTTTCTCTGAATGATCTGAAGAACATTTAAAAACTGACTTATTTCCTAAAAACACAAATCAAACAAAAATTGCTTTGTTTTTATTTGGATCAACTATTATAACATGACCTCCTGTCTCACCTTCGTGCTGTTTCGATACAGGCATGAGTGACTCACTTGTTAATATACTTAGTTTGGTTTACTTAGATTTGCAAGAAGAAGTTTACAGATATAATTTCAGACAGAAAATAAAACCACAATTTATTCTAATAAGTTTGAGCCAAAACATCTACAAGTTATAAAGTTAGAACATGTATCTTCTTTTACATTAACAAAAAAATATTTATTGATTGATTAGACGATTGATTACATTTGAATTGATGATTGAAATTGAGTTAATTGATCATAACACATCCCTTATGTAAAAGTATCAAATAGAAGCAAACTATGCATTCATTGCTCAGAAGCATGTTTATACATGAGATGTGTAAGGAGGGGTGCTCAGTGTCGCCCCAGTTTTGTGGTTACACCCCTCAATAGTACACACAGGAAGTTCCATTTCTCCAAAACAGTGGGTGGGGTGTATACCGGCTTGTTCATCCCTCAAAAAAGGCTCCACAGTGCTGCTCCCTCGAAGGGGCAGAGGGGCAGATCAAGTAAGACACTGTCACCCTGTTCGTAAACACCCCGTGGCCGGCCAGGAAAGGAGGCCTGTCCACACCTGAGGACAGGAAACAGCTAATGAACCTCCGTAGACGTGTAAACAGAGACAGCCCAAGATCAGTTCTAACTCTTTATATTCAAACCATTAAGGTTTAACTAATTTTACATTATCGAGAGCCCAGAAAAGCTATTTTTTTTACGTTCCGTGATGTAATGTCGATGTAAGGTTTATGGCCTGGCTCGAGCTCATGGGAAACAAGAGCTGTTAATAGTGGTGGGCCACACAGAAGCAAAGCTTTTTTTTTGGTGCGATGTGCTGGTGAGAGGATTTTACGGATAAATGGGAACCATCTTTCAGTGTTTTTCTCTTTTTTGCTATCCGTCCATATCCTCTTCAGACCTTTCACCTCTGCCACGATGTCCATAAGGGTGTTGGGCACGGTTACGTTGCCCGCTTGGTGGCAAATCCCAAAGTCTGTTGTAGCTGCGTAAACCAACACTCCCTACAGCTCTGAGGTCCACATCTCAGGCACGAAGGCTAGAGCTAACAGCAGCTACGGTGGCAGGGTTTACTTTACTGTCCGTACATAAATCCGGGCGTTGACTGTGAGACCAAAAGGGAACAGAGGGGGGAGACAGGGCACTATTCACCTGATTACAAGTCAACGTACATCGAGATGATTAATTAATCTGTATTTTTTAATGTAGAACAGCTGTCCGAATGGCTTTAAAGAACATGAAATCAGCTCTAATTGTAAGTACAGTTACTTTATGGGTTCCAACTTGCTGGAGGTCAAACTCAAGTTTTTTGTCTCTACAGAGCAGTAATTTGTGTACATGGCTTCTGTTGTTCCTCATATCCCCCTTTAAACACATAGCTAACAGAATCTCACGTCAAATTTCTTACACGAATATGAACCCACCTTTCAGTGCCGCCCCTCATAACTCTTCATCATGCTCCTCATGTTGGCGTGGTCTGCTCCAGCTGCACGCTGGACAAGCTTGTAACCAACGATCATGCATATTCCAGCGCCTCCTCCCAGGTTTTGTTCCCTTTATCAGGATAGGTTGTCTTGTTGTAGCAGTCTGAAATGGGAAACGGTCTTCACATTTTGGGGGGGGACCATGAGCTTACCTACTAGAGCGACATGGAGGCACAGCTCCCATCTATGTTTTGGTGCCACCCTTCATCTGCATAGTCGGAAAACCCGTGCTCCATTTCCACGTCTCTCCTGCAGAACAGAAGTTTAAACATTCATTGATACAAAACATGGTGAATGTCTGCCTTATTACTGTGTTCAGAAAATCAACTATCCATCCTGCCATCAGCTTTATGGTTTAAGACAGCAGTTGATGTGTCATAAAGCTATGGATTCATAAAGTCTTTAACGCATAAAGCTCAATGAGATGGGCAGGTTGAGCGATTACCATACTGACTTAACAAATTTAGTTGCCATCTTAGAAAGAGCTCACCAATGGAGTGAGTTTTTAGACTGAATATGTAGAATAGTTAAACTAGTAGTAGCTGTGTGTTGTCTTTACCATCTCTGTGCAATCCCAATCCAGACTGGAAAGTCCGCCTCACTGACAGACTCATTCAGTTTTGACTTGTAAGAGAGACGCCCAGATCACGTGAACCCTTCATCTTTGCAGTGCTGCTTCGCTTTCAGACATGTCTTTGACTGTGGTATAAATGTGTAGACATGACGGTTAGTTGCTCTCGATTTATAACAGATGGAAGAAAAGAAATTCGCCACATGAATGCCATAAAAACCTGTTTGTAAAGTGAGTTGAACAGTTGCCTCTGTTATAATGGCACCACAGCAGTGTTTTTCCTTTTTAAATTTAATACAAATAACTAAAAGTGTCACTGCTGCTGACTACTTTCCAAATCAAATCATAACTTTGTGTGTTTTTGGAGGCTGTCCCTTCTGGTGGCTGAGAGAGTTCATGCATTGTATCTTAAGAAAACGCATGCAAATAAACAACGCCCAAGCACCGATTTGACAACATATGCAGATATTTTCAAACACCACATGACCAAAGAAAGAACTAATTTAACTCCCAACAAACCTTTGGGATAAAAAACCAAGAGCAGGCTAGTACTAGTAAGCCTCTGTGTTCGGATAAATAGTCTTGATAACGCAAACAATATCAAAACCTTTAAAGGAATTTGATTGAAGGAGTATTGAACGGAATATAAAAATTGGTAAATATTTGCAGGCGTTTTCTGAAAGCCTTATTGATCTGAAAGTTTGGTTTCGATAAGTCAGAAACTAAGAAATAAAGATAGAAAAAGAAAATAAAGTGTGGCAACTGAAACTGCAATTAAGGTTAAAAATTGCAGCAAACCTTGTTGAGCAGCTACTTTTTTCCAAGAACACAGTTGCAACCAATCACTCTCTGTTCAAATAAGAACTTTGTGCTTTGCCTGTTGTTTTTACATGAAGCAGCAGCAGCAGTGAGGAGTTCTCGATTTGCGTTGGGGTGGTTGCTGGGTTTTCATGTTGCTCAGCTGATTAAGGAAGGTTTTCTGGATCGTAGAATAGGACTTTGTCTTATCTACTTATGAGCTGTTGTTCCACTAGTTTCTACAGTAGCCCGAGAAAAGACCCAAAGTTTCTCTACACCGGGCAGATGAGCTTTTATTCTATTCGTCGGTTGCAATCGCCTTAGTGCGAGACGCACGACAAATTTCCCACACTGGAGGCTTAAGTGCACTCAGTTCCCTCGGCCACCACACTCAGTGAACCACCAGGTTTCCATTAAATGAGCACCAGGGGTGGAATTGGGTCTCTGTAAATAATATTCTAAAGAGTCGATGCAGGACCTGCTCTGTATGTAAAGTGTCATAGGAGAACTTTTTGTTTGAATGCGCTTATATAAATAAAATTGATTATTAAGAGGTAATATATGATATATCTTAATATATATTATATATATATATATAATATATATCTATATATATATCATTAAGAGCAGTCCTTAACAGTCTATTAGTACTAATGAGGGGAAAGGGAAAGATCAAAGTTTACCCAGATAAAAACTGTTTAAGAATAGATCCATTGGCTGCTTGGACAATTGATACAGAATGTTTACAAAACGTAAAAAACCCCAGCATGTTGGGAAAAAAAATTTCTACCGTAATAATGCATGCAATTTGTGCATGTGAATCGGCTTAACTTTAAAAATTTACAAAAAACATCTCCCATTTCTTGAATCACAGACAGAATAGAGCAAAGCGCCAGCTTTCACCCATCATCTGGCTCGTGTCACGCCCATTTTGCCAATGAGGTTGTTTCTATGAGACCAGCCCAAACCCAAATCCCATCTGGAAGTGCTGGTCGTCGTCAAGTTTGGATTGTGCAGGTCGATCACATGCAGCATCGGGCTATCCATATTGTTTAAATCTGAAAGGCGTATATATGGGGCCAAAGTCCATGTAGTAGAGTCCTGAAACTATTTGGACAAAAAAAAAAAGTAGTTATTTTAAAGTAAGTTCAAGCCTTTGTCAGAACCACAAGATTTTAACCTCCTTAAAGCTATGATGATCAAGTGAATAAAACGTAAAACCTCACTTTCTGCAGTAAGCTATGACGCTTGGGTCCAGGTGTAATTGGAGACATATGTAAGTAGACCGCCTCCACGCGATTGATCCCGAGGCAGTGCACACCAATTGGCACAGATGAAACAGAAGGAGGAAGACCCCTGAGGGGACGACTCGCTCATCGCATCATCGTACTTCAATTCAAAAGTTGTACAGGAACAAAAAAAATGCTCAGGCAGCTGAATGCATCATTAAGTAGATTACAAGACAACAGCGTATTTGTGAATTTGCCATTACAAAGCATACTAACTTGTAATATTGGCCTGGCTCAGGGACATACATATGAGAACTATAAATCAGCCTAATCAATAGTGTTGATGTCCTCACGTCCCGATGTGATCAGTTAGAACTCCCTGGTGCTGCTCAATGCGCCTCCGGACACCCATGGAACACCTACCTATCAAGGTTTGTATAAAGGAGCAAGCATTTGACTCGGCGGCACACTTTAAATCAACTATCTGGCGGCATGCTTCACCAGCAAGCCATTTGAGTGTTGGCAATGAAGACCAGCATTTTACCTACCCTCCAAGTCAACTCCACACAATTTTCAGCTTAAAACACCTACCAAAAAAAATGTCATTTTAAGCGACAGGACTGTATAATCGAGAATAGCGCAGCAACTCCTACAGATTTACGAGTTTTCTGATGGACTGTAACTAAAACTGCTGTAAACTGTGCACTGCTGTGACTGGGCCCCTGGACTGTGGGTTCAAATCACAGGGGTAGTATTAGTATGTAGGAACACGGGTTGTTTTTGGACCAAAGGGAACAGAGAATGCTAATAAAAAAAGGAGGCAAAAGCCGGTGTCTGTGCCCACAGGAGCTGGACTCGGCAAATGCGGGCAATGTACTGGGTTGTAGCAGCCTCTCTGGATATAACAGCCGGGTTTAAACCAACGAGGAACATTGACAGAGAAAACCAAGAACAAAATGAGAGTGACAGAGGAATAAAGCAATTGGACAAGAGTAAATCTGGGAGGCAGCCTGTCATGTTGGCGAAAAGAGCCCGGAAAATAAAAGACCCACAAGCAACCCCCCAGAAACCACAGATGGCGGGCGGACTTCTTGCAGTATACTCGCCGTTTTCCTCATAGCCAATCATCGACAGCCAATAAATGGAACTATTGGCACAGACCGAAACGAGACCGCGGAGTCCTGTTGATAGCCGAAGTTCCAAAGGACATGAAGTGTTTTTGCGCATATATCTGGAGGTACTTTCAGGACAGACTCCCTCATGGAAGAATCCACTTACTTGTGAACGTATACATGAAACATGTATTCAGTTATTTGGAGGATGTTGACATTTAACTGGTGCACATTCTTTTTTTTTTTTAATTCCAACCTTTCTCGCAGGGGATTTAAAATATTACAAGAATTCAACATATACATTCGAAATATGTCCAGCATAACAAGAAGAAACTTTCTGCATATTAAAGTTTTAATTAGGCATAGATTTAAACTGATACTGTACGTTTCACTACATCATCAACAGTGCAAGCAGAGTCCCGACATTATATCTGAAACAGAAAGCAAAATTCTGAGTGATAATACTTCTGTCTGGAGCAGGCGATCCTTGATCATATTCACCTGGGTGGGAGCATGCTTTCTCTCCAGCTGCTTGAATGATTCTCCTGTCAATGTCCGGGTCCTCGTCCTTTCAGCCGCGTTGGCCGTCCAGTAAGTCAGGTGCCAAAAACAAATTTCCTTGGCCACTCCGCACAGCTGGTTGCAGGTTTGCGGAAGCTGTTGTTGAAGCAAAAAGGTTGTGGTCGGATGGTGTTCTTCCAGCCATCTGGAGCGTTGCGTCTGAAAGAACGGGGAAGTGCTTCTGAGAAGAGGACAGGGAGAAATATGAGCAATAGCATGATTGGATGATCTCATTGGACAGGGCCTTTATTTCCTCACCATACAAACTGTTGTGTTTTTGAGGCAAGATAACACATTCTGACCTGGTGGAAATGGGAAATTCTGCTGGACTTTGAGGGGCTCCCCATAATGGCGCTCTTTCAGCGCCAAGGCGATGAGGATGCAATAGTCAACTGGGTGGACGAGGCCCAGCAACCCTGGCTTCGGGTCCACTTGTTCGGAACTGAAAGTTTCAACAAAAAACGAAGAAACAGATCCAAACTTAAACTTTGCTCAAACTTAAAAAAGGGTCCAGGTGTTAGATTTAGGGAGGATGTAATGTGAGGCATGGAATATAATTCTATTTTGGATATATCACCTTACAACTAATAATACGTTGTTTTTGTTGTCTTAAATGACCTCCCATATCTAGAGTTCCAGAGCAGGTCCTCTTTCATGAGTCCGCCAATTTCACAGTGCTCAAAACAGGACAACTCAGTCACTAAATCCTACACACTGCACCTTTAAAATGGGGATCTGTCAATGAATATTATGACCTAATAAGCAAAGTTATAGGTTTGACAAAAAAGCACATTAGGTTTAACTCCCAGGGAGAATGGAACAGATAAAAACATGCAAAAACATATTTAATAAGGAGCGAAGTGTTCTTTACCCTGGCCTTCGCATCCCGTCCTTTGCGTCTGTTCTTAGTCTGGTTTTGACAGGAGACGTCATTCATTGTTTAATCTAAAGTCAAGGATGGTGGGATTACATTCATAAGTTGTTTGAATAACTTCTGTCTCGTAAAATACACATAATTTTGTAGCTAAGAAACAGTTGTGACCTGGTATTAATGTGATCTGTACAGAAGAACTGAAATGGCCGGCATGTTGCATTGCACAGAAAGTAATTAGAAAGTGTTTGCAATTGGTCGAGTCTGAACACTTGTTAACACCTTTACCACATTACTGTCACAAACAAACTGAAAGGTTCAGCTACGCTACTGCAACTCTTCTATGACACCCTTCCAGACAAAAATAAGTAGAGCCATAAGTCTTTCTTGACCTGGGACGCTCTATGATATTCTAAACAAGGTCCAACAAGCTTTTTCTTACCCAATCGGAATATAGGGATCAGAGCACAACCAATATCCGCCAGTTTTTCACAACTCGGCTTTACGGTTTTACAAACATGAATGTTTTAAATTGAAAATCACAGCACAGACCAAAATTCAGGCAACAAGAACACGTAGTAAGCAGGTCTAAAGCAAAAAGAGTGCATGTCAGCTCAGCTCGGGTTTAATTCAAGAGGGGGAAAACGCAAAAATGCAGAGTGTTGCAAACATGTTATGTCTCCTGCTTTCCTCCCCCTTTCCAAAAGCCATTTTATATTATAACATATTTAAATACAGGAATTGTTTCACATATGATCGAGCTACAAGTCTTCTTGCATTTCTTGTGGTGTTAGACACCTGTTAGAACAGTGAGTATATAGTGAACCTGGATGAATGTGGTATTATGTCATGTGGGAAACCTTTACGACGAGTTGTTTTACTGTACCATTCTCAGTGGGAGGAGGAAACAGAGTGAGCACAATGGTCGGCAAAACATGTGGAGGTTGCGTTAGCCTGATGTCGGTGGGTGCAGCAGGGTCATCGAGGTTTGGGAAATTCTCTGCAGGGTCCACACAGAGTCTGCAGATCAGGCTGCTGCTTTTTTCCGTATTGGATTGGGCAGGCGATGTGGGATTAACCAACAGCCACAGGTTGGGGCTTCACAAACGTGTTCCTGATGAACAGAAAAGTCAGGACAACAACATCAGTCAATTAATTGCACTCACGAAACAAAAAAGGTTACCTCAGAATAACTGAGCTGAAGATTATGTTTCTGGGCACATGTGGAAAAGACTTCACCTTCCAAAAGAAATTTCCCAACATTAATGGCCAATCTTTTAGCCTTCACAAACATGGAAAAATATTGCAATAAAAGACAGATGGAAGCGGGTTATGACATGGATGTAACACTGCAGTTTTAAAATACTTAAAAAAAAGGAAGGAAATAAGGTCAACCACATTTGTTTAAAAGGAATAATTCAAACATTTGGGGGATTTAGACAGTGACACTTATTGACTTTTTAAGCGTGTAGATAAGATAATGGACGATGCTCTCGTACCCGCTTGTTGCTCACCGACTCGTATGCGTTTAAGAACAAGAAGAGGAAATACGGAAGACCAGAACGAAAAAAAACAGTCACTGGGAAAAACAAAAAAAAAGATCTTATTGATAATATTAAGCTCATGGGGAACAACAGCTGACCTGCCACCTAGTTTTCAAGTTAAACAAAGAAAAAAAGAAGAAATCTCCTCTCCACAGTCTATGCTTTCAGTCTTTCGTCTCAGCCGTCTCCTGGCTGTAGTTTAAATGGACGGATTAATTTTCTCATTAAGGACAAGGAATTATGAGAAAAATGTCCCTAAAAGTCAAATATGAACCTATGAACACACACACACATGAATCTTAATTATGTGAAAAAAGTAGAAAGGCGAATATTGTTGCTGGAATAGCCGCATCCACACTATTGATTAAAAATGCATTTTTTTTTTTCTTCCTCAAGCTCACATGACATTTTATCGTTACCCAATGAATTCATCTTTTCTCTGAGCTCTTGCAGACGGTCTCTGGAACACGTACTGATCATTCAGTTTGTCATCTTGTCTCAGTGCTAGAGAAACATGGACACGTTACAACTACCACAAATGCACATTTCGCTCTGTGTCTTGTTTATTCGATGATTGTGTTTTAGTGATTTTGCGTTCATGTGAGTGACTGAGTGAAAATCATAACACTTACAGAGAAAGTCACCGTGGTAAAACTTGGGTATGAGTTGTGCCAGTTTCAGCTTCCTTTGTCCATGTCCCAGTCGTCAGGCCGGGACAGAGCAGTGTCGTTCAAATTAGCCGAGCTTGGTTTTACGCGTCAGGTCATGGTTGGATGTTTCCAAGGTTTTGTTCCTCTCAACTCTCTCCGAATTCTGATAAACCCGCGACTGTTCCATAGGACACCTGGAGTTGAAAACCGGCCTGATTGACTCAATTAAAACCTAAAGAGAGTTAGACAGGGGGCAGGCCCGGACTGATAATTTGCCTTACCGGCATTTGGGCCGATATAAAATCCCGATATATATATATATATATATATATATTATACTCATATATATATTATCTTATTATATATCTATATTATATATTTTTTTTTTTTTTTAATATGGTCTGATTTATCTATATCTTATAGAGAAGACAAGATTTGAAAAAGAAGATATAAAACAATTTAAAAACCTAAATAAAAACTTACCTATATATATATATATCTATAATATGTGAAAATAAATAAAAATAAATCTACTAAATCTAACTATATATAGATATAGTATACTTTTTTTTTTTTTTTTTTTATCTATTTATTTTTTTAACTATTGGTCGCCCGCTATAACCCAGTAGATCACACAGCCCAAAAAACACACTGTTGAACAACCCCACCCGTTCGCTTTGGTCCCGCCTACAGGGGCACAAAAAAAAAAAAAAAAAAAAAAAAAGATGTTGGCAAGACTTTGTTCCTTACCACCGGCCTAACACGCTGATGACCCCCCCCCCCCACCCAGGTGGCCGGCCCAATCACATCATGATGACACACCTTCCCCCTGATGAAGCCCCTGGCTCTGCAGGAATATATATAATATTATTAGATATATATATATATATATTATATATATATATTATATTCTATAGATTATCTATATATAGAATATATTATATATATCAATTAAATATTATATATATATATATATAAAAGTTAAAATTATATCTCTATATGTGTATTTTATATTTATATATATATATATATATATCTTTATATATGTGTGTATATTACTATATCTATATATATATATCTTATATATATATATATATTATAAATATAAATATATAATATATATATACTTAAATATTATTTCTTTTTGGTCTGTTTAAAAAAAAAAGAAAATCTATAACACGGGAGATTTTCAGGTTTCCATTTAGTTGCATATATTTTATCCTTAGTTGAACCACACTGAACACTGAACTTCAAAATAAAAGAGGAGTAAACCAGGAAAACAAAAGACACAGACAGTAGCCACCACTTCAAAAATGCCAGAAACTGCCTGCAAATGTCGCGTGTCATAACTTCCGTGCAGGGAATGCCTATGGTCTTCCTGCAGGGACTGAAAAGGGAAGAGGAAATGGCTCAACAAACAAACAGGGGTGTCACCCGGACCTCGAAGCTATCAGATGAACTTCTCCTATTTTAAAAAATGGTTGTAGGAGCATAGTACAACACTTGTTTTATTGAGACACGCTTTTTTTTTAATGAACAATTTAGGCAGTGCTTTGTTTTGAAAATGGACTTTTTCCACATTCTGTGTAGGTTAGTGCTGACTTCGCAATATTCTACGTCTATTTGCCGTCTGTAAATCTGTTGAATTTGCAATGTTGGAGCTACTGGCTTGACTACTCGTGTAGAACAGCCAACTACATCCAGAGCTTAACTGGTTTCAGAAATAAAATAATGTTACTCCTTCCCTTGCTTCATATATATCACACAATAGCACGTCAAAACAAAACAAAAAAAGATTTAGCAAACTGCTTTATGCGCTTCGTCTGCACACAACTATTCTTTCGCGGCCACCAGGAGCGGCCACTGCAGTCATAGTTCTCCGCCACCCAGATGGCCCCCCGGAACGGAGTCAAGCGTTGGTGGCGTGGGCTCAATGGGGCATGGGCTCAATGTGGGCGTGGGCTCAACGTTGCGGCACGCCTCATCTGGGCGTAGCCAGGGTACTTGGGCTGCAAAGCCAGGGGTAACTTGGGGGGGCTTGGTGCCGCAGGTGTGCAGGTGAAAGTTCTCAGTTAGAGATGGAGAGATAACCGCAAACAAAGGTGGCGCAGAAAAACTTGCCGACAAAAAAGATAGCTGCTCTCAGGC
>NC_040018.1:6480102-6629303 GCF_000972845.2 Larimichthys crocea
AACGTTGCCAGCTGTCCCGTAAAGACAAGGCAACACGAGTGGGAAAGCAGCCGCTGCCGATCCAGACAGATGAGGGAATGGATTCAAAATGAGTGACGTCAAGAGGGAGCGTTCAACAGCTAATCCCAGAAAGTTGAAGTTGGTAGAGCTTGTTGGAGGTTGTACACAGCTTGGAATGAAACACTGCCTCAGGAGTATTGGTATTGGTCTTTGTCTCTGTGCAACAGTGTGATTGATGCACCAGTGAGCTCAAAGATTTATAAAAGCTGCTACAGGAAGAGTGGAAAAAAGGCATTTACTGGATAGGAGAAATGTTTGTAAGGTTGGCGAGCTTGGTTTGTAAGGTGGACAAGTCAGGTAGAGAACCTCACCAAAAAAAGGCCCTTCTTTGAGTTTACATAGTTTGCATTGTCCTTAATGAAAGTCAACTCTTCTCTCCCAAAGAAATGTGTCTTTTTGACAGAGACAGCAGGGACTTTTTATCAGTCTGAGAAATGCTCAGTCTGCTTTGGTCCAGGCAAAACTCTCTTAAGAAGAATGAGATGGATTGCCATGAACTTTGGATAATCATGCAACAAGTATAGATCTGTCAGTACCGTACTGCTTGATGCTGCGTGCGTGGCTTATCGCGGCTACCTGTGCAGTCGGTTGTTGCAACGCTGCAGACCGACATTTTCTCAGAGAGAGACGAAGCACTGTGTTGTTATTTCCACACAAGTTTCACATTTAACTACAGAAAAATTCACTACATAACATCTGTCAATTGTTTCTAATATGCGCGTGTGTCTAAGTTGTCACGCCACCGCAATTTGTTCCCACATGCACGCTTCCTGACCTTGGAAAACCTCTGTCTGTTCCACTGTTCTTCGAGCCCCATGAACTGTTCAACATTTTCACTTTGCCTCGTAAAATATGTCAACACGTTTGGTTTGCACAAAATTTTGTACATTCCCCGACAATGATTTTGAGGGTCTCTTGTTCAGTTCTTTGTTTAATGACCAACTATCTGCAGAACTAATGATATTCCCATAAACCCTACTTGCTCAGTGCTAATTAGCATGTGGTAGTAAAATTTGGTATGATAACAGATCACCATACTATACACATCAGCTACAAAGCGTATGTACTTTGTGCTGCATTTGTTGCTGACTTTAGCATCCAGCTCAACGCACCGCTGTGCCGAAGTACGGCTTCAAACAGCTGGTAGCATGACTGTAGACTTGTTTCCACATTATCAGTTATTAAAATAATAAAGAACACGAGGAGGACCTGGTGAGTTCATATGTTCAGCATTTCTCCTGGTTTTCATTTCACGAATCTTGGAGTGAAATGTTTGTTTTTTTTCCTCTGACAGAAATCCAGGAGCAGAAGTTGTAGAGTACAGTGTGTTTATCTGCCGACATCCAGCATGTAGGTTCGAGGTATATGAAGTATACCCATTTAGTTTTTTAGTTAACATTGGGTAAACTCACTTCTAAATATTCTCTGGGGCGCATAATTTTTTATTTTTTTTTTAGGCATGAAGACATGACATGATTGTCCAATTTTTCATCAGTGGATGGAGTAAGGAATCAGGAATGCCTTACTTAGAAAAGTATAATTATGTAGATGGCTCACCCGACTGTGGACCAGAATTTATCGCCGAATCTGCACCTCTTCTGAGGCTAAAATTGACTTCACAATAATTCTTACTCCCTGAAGTCAAGCAGCAGAAGTTAACTGTCATGTGAAAATACTACAACTCATTTTTGGGTGCACTAAATATGCAAGAATAATCTTACATGTCATTGTTTCTAACACTGGGCAGCCTGCTTTAAAAAAAAGAAAAAAAAGTTGAGGTGGGCATAAATTAAGAGTACACACATTTCTCCAGGCGCCACTAGACCCACTGCCTACATCCAAACAAAATACACAAAACCCTGACATCATCTTTTCCACAGGTGAAGGTGAGAATGAATCATGTCATCTCCCTTTAACTATGTTTCCACTTAGCTTCAAATTCATATTAATCTACCGAGCTTTCACAGCAGGACCACATACTGAAGGTCGTAAGCCAGCTGGAAGGGGTCGAGGTTCAGATTTAATGGTTCATCGGAGTTGACCTCTGAGTTTTACTAGAAGAGAGAGGCTACTTGGTTTTGAGAAAGCATTTGCACTACTAAAAAGTCAATGAGAAGTCATGTCAGTATGTATGCATGCATGTGAGAGTGAAAGGAAGTTCATCAGTGTGTCAGCAGCTTGTCAGAGGCAGCATATCTACCACCTAGTGAGTAATTAACTGCACTGCACGTTCGCTGGAAAACAGGGAAGCTGGGCTGGAAAGATAAATGAACAGATGTTCATGTGATCGATTACACTGACTCCAAACCCTTAGAGACTGCTTTATTAGTTTAAACCGTTCAGGTTTTTGCTCGTTTATGCTCCTTCAGAACAAATTATCTGCACTCGACATGACGACAGACTATTTGCCAAACCGTATCTGCGCTTTCATGTGTTTTTCTTACGGTGCTTTCCATTCATGTCCAGATGCTATTTCAAAGAAAATCCAAAACATGAAGAAAGAATTAATAAAGATCTGAAAATGATGCTGATGGTTATTGTTTGCTACAACAAAGCTCGTCTTTCAGAAGTAAGACAGAAACAGCGTGATGGTGAAGTGCTGAAAGAAACCTCTTGCAGATGTCGAGGTAGACGGCTTCAGAAGACATTGACGTAGAAGATAGTTTCTTTTAACTACAATCATTCCCACTGATTTTAGAAATCTACAATGAAATCATTGGTGGTTTTGTAAATGAAGAACGAAGAACGCATGGATTTTTTCTGCTGCAACAATTCTGATCTGTCATTACGGCCTGATGCTAAACCAACTAGCTTTTGTGTGTGTGTGAACCTAACCAGACCTCAACCGTAGTGGTGGAAGATCAGAAAACTGTCTCGTGAATCATTTCTGATCATCACTTGCAGATGGTTTTGTTTGTGCAATGCTGAGTTCTTGATTTTGTTTAATGAAGTTCTGCAGCGTTGCTTTCTCCACACATTCACTTAAACAATGCGTTAATACATCTTCCGGAAAAAAACTCCTGACTGCATCGGAATAAAGTGAAATCATTTATTTTCTACAGCTTCACACAAATCACTCACACACACACACACACACACACACGCACACACACACGCCACCATTCAGAGAGAGCTTGTTTCTAAGGCTCTGCCTTCCTGGAAAGGTTTCCATCACTCGCTTATAACGAGCATATGACACATCTGTGAAACATTCACGACTGAATATCTGCCAGCTTTATTAAACACGGTAAGGGATTAGCTGCTAAAGACAAAGACAGACCAGATCCAATATCCTTCGTCAGGCTTTTAATACACTCCAAGATATTGTGAAGGTTGTTTTAATTCATCTGGATTCAAAATTAGAATATTTTCTCTCGTCTCAGAGGTTTCACTCCTAAGATAGCAGGACAGTAATCCCGGCAGCGTCTCAGTACACTGACACTTCTGTTATACTGGACATGCCGTGTGTGTGTGTGTGTGTGTGTGTGTGCCTGCCAGCACTGATACACGCTCTTCCAGCTGACTTCAGTGATTTACAGACTGTGTTTTCCTGCACAGCAACACTCCGATCATGGACAGGAATCGGTTTCGTCTCCAGCGTTTCCATTACAACATGGACATGGTTCGCGTTGAGTTATGAATGTGTTTCTGAAGTAGCTTGTTTCCATGTTATTCACTTCATCCATCTCTGCCTCCAAAAACAGTGAAAAGTTCACTGCAGCCTCAAGAAATCACACAGGTTCTATTGATCCGTAAAGAATCAGAGTTAATTTTGTCCAGATTATTGTAAATCAACAGTAACAACAACCAAAAACTATTATCTTTACCAAATGTGAATCAGAAAAGCATGCGATTTGCATCGAAAAACAGGTGCATTAATTACCTGTTTATACGATTACTGGTAGTAAGAATGAACCATCACAAAGCTATGGAGGTAGATTTGTTGTTATCTTTATTGTAGTTACCGGTTAATCTATCCGATTTCTGTTTACTACTTTCGGATATTGAACTAAAAATCACTTTTGCATGTTGGTTCAGAATTAGGATTTAAGTAACAATCAAATACTTTTCTCAAACCCACAGTTCTGCTGTTGTTTTATGTAACGGAAGCCTCGGTTTCATGGCTGCTGGCTTGCACGATGAGCATCATGCATTACAAAGTTACGTTTTGGCTTCATCATTTTCACTATGATATTTGTCATGCCTGGTTTGTTGAAGAGTATAACATAGAGGGAGGGCCGCACATCAACCGTTCACATGAACCACAAGTGTGTTATGTCTAGAGATGTTCCGATACCACTTTTTCCCTCCTGATACCGATTCCGATACTTGTGCTGTGGGTATCGGCCGATACGGAGTACCGATCCAACACCAGTATGTTATTAAAAAAATAATCATGCTAGGCCTGCATGACTGATATGATCATCATTGTGGTAAGGCCTGGCACCGATGGTATCCGATCAGTGCCTGGACTCCAGTAGTCGCCGATACTGATGACAACATTTTCGGCAGTATCGGAGCAATTTCCGATAGTGGTATCGGAACAACTCCAGTTACGTCAGCAATCAGTAGTGAGTGTGACTGCATTAAACTATGTGTAACATGAAATAAGGCGATATTAAAAACAATCAAAAATCACCAGCTTTCCAAAAGGGGCCTGTGAAAGAGCGGATGCGAATACGCAAAAGCATGAGGCGGCCGTCTTGATGTCACCCATCATATAAAGATTGCAAACAGGTGACATCAATCGGTCGATGAAGTAGAAACCATCAAGATCTGAGGGAAAGAAAGCTCACATGAATAAAATATACACTACAATATCCTCTTACGCAGCTACAATACAAATTAGATGAATGTAGTTTAGTGCGTGGCTAAAGTCTGTGTAAAGGTAATTCTGAGATTTCTTTCAAAACACATTAAATATGTTGGAAAACAGTTGCTGAAAACACGTGAAAAGACTGAACGGTATATTACTAAAATGTGGAGTTAGAGGTTCAAACTGTTTTTTCAACAGTTTTCAGTCTCAGGATTTTGTGGGCGGTCCTTAAAGGGTGGCTCGATGACACGCTGAGGCCACCCTGAGCAGAGAGATAGAGATGAATTCATCTCAGCTCAGAGTGTTTCAAAGTTAGTCATGTCATTTTCTGAACTCATCTGACACGTTTCAGCTGCTTCCAAATGGCCGCTCGACCGCTCCGACGATATTTTTAATCATTCAAATTTGGCTGGGTGGTTAATAACACTTTCTTCTTTGGTCTGACAAACTATGAACAGATATTTATTCTTTCTTTACACTTCAGTAGAAGGAAGGTGATTTTATTTTTCAAAAACATTTATTCTCTGAATGATCTGAAGAACATTTAAAAACTGACTTATTTCCTAAAAAACAAATCAAACAAAAATATGCTTTGTTTTTATTTGGATCAACTATTATAACATGACATCCTGTCTCACCTTTCTGATGTTTCGATACAGGCCATGAGTGACTCACTTGTTAAATATACTTAGTTTGAGTTTACTTAGATTTGTCAAGAAGAAGTTTACAGATATAATTTCAGACAGAAATAAAACCACATTATATTCTAATAAAGTTTGATCAAACAAGTTATAAAGTTAGACATTTATCTTCTTTTACATTCACTAAAAAATATATTATTGATTGAATTAGACTTGATTACATTTAATTGATTGATTGAAATTGAGTTAATTGATCAATAAACATCCCTTATGTAAAATATCAAATAGAAGCAAACTATGCATTCATTGCTCAGAAGCATGTTATACATGAGATGTGTAAGGAGGGGTGCTCAGTGTCGCCCCAGTTTGTAGTACCACCCTCAATAGTAACACAGGAAGTTCCATTTCTCCAAACAGTTGGTGGGGTGTATACCGGCTGTGTCATCCCTCAAAAAAGCTCCACAGTGCTGCTCCTCGACGGGGCAGAGGGGCAGATCAGAGTAAGACACTGTCACCCTGTTCGTAAACACCCAGTGACCGGCCAGGAAACGGAGGCCTGTCCACACCTGAGGACAGGAAACAGCTAATGAACCCCCGTAGACGTGTAAACAGAGATCAGCCCAAGATCAGTTCTAACTCTTTATATTCAAACCATTAAGGTTTAACTATTTTTACATTATCGAGAGCCCAGAAAAGCTATTTTTACGTCCGTGATGTAATGTCGATGTAAGGTTTATGGGCCTGGCTCGAGCTCATGGGAAACAAGAGATGTTAATAAGTGGTGGGCCACACAGAAGCAAAGCTTTTTTTGGTGCATGTGCTGAGTGAGAGGATTTTACTGGAATAAATGGGAACCATCTTTCAGTGTTTTTCTCTTTTTTGCTTATCCGTCAATATCCTCTTCAGACCTTTCACCTCTGCCACAATGTCCATAAAGGGTGTTTGGCACGGTTACGTTGCCCGCTTGGTGGCAATCCCAAAGGTCCTGTTGTAGCTGCGTAAACACCAACACTCCCTTACAGCTCTGAGCTCACATTCTAGGCACGAAGGCTGAGAGCTAACAGCAGCTACGGTGGCAGAGGTTTACTTTACTGTCCGTAAATAAATCAGAGTGTTGACTGTGAGACCAAAAGGGAACAGAGGGGGATGACAGAGGCACTATTCACCTGATTACATGTCAACGTAGCATCGAGATGATATTAAATCTGTAGTTTTAATGTAGAACAGCTACCGAATGGGGCTTTAAAGAACATGAAATCAGCTCTAATTGTAAGTACAGTAATATTATGGGTTACAATGACTAGGGCTACCTGCTGGCATTGAGTTTGACCTCAATGTTTTTTGTCTCTACAGAGCAGTAATTTGTGTACATGGCTTCCCTGTTGTTCCTCATATCCCACTTTAACACATAGCAACAGATCTCACGTCAACATTTCTTACACGAATATGAACCCACCTTCTCAGTGCCGCCCTCATACTCAATCATACTCATCATGTTGGCGTGGTCTGCTCCAGGCTGCACGCTGACAAGCTTGTAACCGACGATCATGCAGTATTCCAGCGCCTCCTCCCAGGTTTTGTTCTCCTTTATCAGGATCAGGTTGTCCTTGTAGCAGATGAATGGAAACCGGTCTTCACAGTTTTGGGGGACCATGAGCTTACTTCTAGAGGAAATGGAGGCACAGCTTCCATCTATGTTTTGGTGCCACCCTTCATCTGCATAGTCGGACAAACCCGTGCTCCACTTCCACGTCTCTCCTGCAGAACAGAAGTTTAAACTTCATTGATACAAACATGGTGAATGTCTGCCTTATTACTGTGTTTCAGAAAATCAACTATCCATCCTGCCATCAGCTTTATGGTTTAAGACAGCAGTTGATGTGTCATAAAGTCTTAAAGCATAAAGCTCAATGAGATGAGGCAGATGTAGAGCGATTACATACTGACTTAACAAATTTAGTGCCATCTTAGAAAAGAGCTCACCAATGGATGAGTTTTTAGACTGAATATGTAAGAATAGTTAACAGTAGTAGCTGTGTTTGTCTTTACCATCTCTGTGCAATCCAATCCAGACTGGAAAGTCCGCCTCACTGACAGAATCATTCAAGTTTTGACTTGTAAAGAGAAACGCCAGATCAGTGAACCCTTCATCTTTGCAGTGCTGCTTCGCTTCAGACCATGTCTTTGACTGTGGTATAAATGTGTAGACATGACGGTAGCTGTTTCTCGATTTATAACAGATGAAGAAAAGAAATTCGCCACATGAAGTGCCATAAAACCTGTAAAGTGAAGTATGAACAGTTGCCTCTGTTATAATAGGACCACAGCAGTGTTTTCCTTTTTAAATTTAATACAAATAACTAAAAGTTTGTCACTGCTGCTGACTACTTTCCAAATCAAATCATACTTTGTGTTTTTGAGTGCTGTCCCTTCTGGTGGCTGAGAGAGTTCAATGCATTGTATCTTAAGAAAACGCATGCAAATAAACAAAGCACAAGCAAACACGATTTGACAACATATGCAGAATTTTAAAAACACAATGACAAAAGAAAGAACTAATTTAACTAACAAAACCTTTGGAATAAAAACCAAAGAGCATGCTAGTAAATAGTAAGCCTCTGTGTTCGGATAATATCTTAGATAACGCACCAATATCAAAACATTAAAAGGAATTTGATTGAAAGGAGTATTGAACGGAATATAAAAATTTAAATATTTGCAGGTGTTTTCTGAAAGCCTGACTGATCTGAAAGTTTGGTTTCGATAAGTCAGAAACTACGAAAATAAAGAATAAGAAAAGGAAAATAAAGTTGTGCAACTGAAACTGCAATTCAGGTTAAAATTGCAGCAAACTTGTTGAGCAGCTACTTTTTCCAAGAACACAGTGCAACCAATCACTCTTCTTGTTTCAATAAAGAACTTTGTGCTTTGCCTGTTGTTTTTAACATGAAGCAGCAGCAGTGAGGAGTTCTCGATTTGCGTTGGGGTTGCTTGGGTTTACATGTTGCTCAGCTGATTAAGGAAGGTTTTCTGGATCGTAGAATAGGACTTTGTCTTATCTACTTATGAGCTGTTGTTCCACTATGTTTCTACAGTACCCCTAGTTTCTCCTACACACCGGGAAGATGAGCTTTATTCAGTCGGTTGCAATCGTTAGCCTTAGTGCGAGACGCCACGAAATTCTACACACTGGAGCTTTAAGTGCACTCAGTAACCACCAGTTTCCATCGAATTGAGCACATGGTGGAATTGTGGGTCTCTGTAAATAATATTATAAAGAGTACGATGCAGACCTGCTCTGTATGTAAAGTGTCATGAGATAACTTTTGTTATGATATGGCGCTATATAAATAAAATTGAATTATTAAGAGGTAATATATATATATATATATATCTTAGACTCAGTCTTAAATCTAGTCTAATGAGGGGAAAGGGAAAGATCAAAGTTTACCCAGATAAAAATGTTTAAGAATAGAGTCCAGTGGCTGCTTGGACAAATGATACAGAATGTTACAAAACGTAAAAACCCACAGCATGCTTGGGAAAAAAAATTCTACAGTAATACAGTAGTAAATGCATGCAATTTGTGCATGTGAATCTGCTTAACATTTAAAAATTATATAAAAACAGTCTCCCATTACTTTGAATCGACAGAATAGAGCATAGCGCAGCTTTCACCATCATCTGGCTCGTTGTACGCCCATTTGCCAATGAGGTTGTTCCTATATTGACCAGCCCAAACCCAATCCCATCTGGAAGTGCTGTCGTCGTCGACGTTTGGATTGCGCAGGTCGATCCATGCAGCATAGCGGGTCATATCCATATTGTTTAAATCTGAAGGCGTATAGATGGTGGCCAAATCAATGTAGAGTCCTGAACTATTTGGACACAAAAAAAAAAAGTTAGTTAAAGTAGCCTTTGTAGAACCACAGATTTTAACCTCTAATACCTATTGATGATAATGTGAATAAAACGTAAACCTCACTTTCTGCAGTAAGCTTGAGCTTGGCTCCAGGTGTAATGGAGACGTATGTAGGAGTAACGCCTCCACGCGATTGATCCCGATGCAGGCACACCAATTTGGAACATGATGAAAAGAAGGAGGAAGACTCCTGAGGGGCCGCTGCTCATCATCATCGTCTTCAGAATTCAAAAGTTGTACAGAGAACAAAAAAAATGCTCAGCAGCTGAATGCAATCATTAAGTAGATTCAAGACAACAGCGTATTTGTGAATTTCCTATAAAAGCATACTAATGTGTAATATTGCCTAGCTCAGGACATTAATATGCAGAAATTAAATCAGCCTAATCAATAGTGTCGATGTCCTCACCTGTCCTGATGTGATCAGTAAGAAACTCCTGGTGCTGCTCAATGAGCCTCCGACACCCAGCTGAACACCTCACCTCATCAAGTTCTGTATAAAGGAGCAATCATTTGACTTGCAGGCACACTTAAATCAACTATCTGCTGGCATGCTTCACCAGAAGCCATTTGAGTGTTGGCAAATGAAGACAGATTTACCTACCATCCTGAAGTACTCCACACAATTTGTCAGCTTTAAACACGTACCAAAAAAAATGTAATTTTAAAGCGACATGACGTATAATTGAGAATAGCGCAGCAACTCCTACAGATTTACAGAGTTTTCTGATGGACTGTAAACTAAACTGCTGTCGACTGTAGCTGCTGTGAGCTGAGGTCAAATCACAGGGGTAGTATTAGTATTAGGAACACAGGTGTTTTGGACCAAAGGGAAGCAGAGAAATGCTAATAAAAAAGGAGGCAAAGCCGGTGTTGTGCCAGCACAGGAGCTGGGCAAGCGGGCAATGTAACTGGGTTTAGCAGCCTCTCTGGATATACCAGCACAGGTTAAGACCAAAGAGGACATTGACAGAGGAAGCCAAGAACAGAAAATGAGTGACAGAGCAAGAAGCAATTGGACAAGAGTAAATCTGGGAGAGCCTGTTCATTGTTGGCGAAAGAGCCTCGTGAAATAAAAGACAGATGGCGGGCTGACTTCTTGCAGTAGACTCGCTAGTTTTTCCTCATAAGCCAATCATCGACAGCCAATAATTTGAACAATATTGGACAGCACCGACAAACGAGGATGCCTGTTGATAAGCCGAAGTTCCAAAGGACATGAAGTGTATTTTGCCATTATATCTGGAGGACTTTCAGGACTGACTCCTCCATGGAATGAATCCACTTACTTGTGAATGTATACATGAAAATGTATTCATTTATTTGGAGGATGTTAATTTAACTGTGCACATCTTTTTTTTTTTAATTCCAACCCTTTTCTCCAGGGATCTTAAAATATTTACAAGAATTCAACATATACATTCGAAATAATTTACAGCATAACAGAAGAAACTTTCTGCATATAAAGTTTTATTATGCATAGATTTAAACTGATACTGATACTTTTCACAACATCAATCACAGTGCAAGCAGAGTCCGAATTATATCTGAAACAGAAAGAAAAATTCATGAGTGATAAATACTTCTGTCTGGAGCAGCGACTCCCTTGAGTCATATTCACCTGGGTGGGACATGCTTCTCTCCAGCTGCTTGAAGGATTCTCCTGTCAATGTCCGGATCTCGTCTTTCAGCCGGCGTTGGCCGTCCAGAGTCAGGTGCCAAAAACAAGATTTCCTCTTGCCATCTCCGCACAGCTGGTTGCAGGTTTTGCGGAAGCTGTTGTTGAAGCAAAGGTTGTGTCGGATGGTGTTCTTCCAGCCATCTGGAGCTGTCTGAAAGAACGGGAAGTGCTCTCTGAGAAGAGGACAGGGAGAAATATGAGCAATAGATGATTGGATGATCTCATTGGACAGGACCTTTATTCCTCACATAAAACTGTTGTGTTTTAGCAAAGCAACACATTCTGACCTGGTGAAATGGTAAATCTGCTGGACTTTGAGGCTCCCAGTATGGCTGCTCTTCAGCGCCAAGGCGATGAGGATGCAATAGTTCACTGGTGGACGAGGCCAGCAACCTGGCTTCAGGGTCCACTTGTTCGTGAAAGTTTCCAAACAAAAAGAAGAAACAGATCCAAACTTCACACTTTAGCTCAAATTTAAAAAAGGTCCAGTGTGTAAGATTTAGGAGGATGTATTGGCAGGCATGGAATATAATATTCATTTGTGTATAATCACCTTAAAAATAATAATCGTTGTTTTTGTTGTCTTAAAATGACCTCCCATATCTAGAGTCAGAGCAGGTCCTCTTTCATGGAGTCCGCCAATTTTCTACAGTAGCTCAAAACAGACAACTCAGTCACTAAATCCTACACACTGCACCTTTAAAAAGGGGGATCTGTACTGAATATTAATGACTAAATAAGCAAAGTTATAGGTTTGGACAAAAGCATCATTAGGTTTAACTCCCAGGGAGAATGGAACAGATAAAAAAAAATGGAAATTTTATGCAATAACTTTGTGTACATGCAAAACACATATTTAATAAGAGCGAAGTGTTCTTACCCTGGCCTTCGCGGTCCGTCCTTTGCGTCTGTTCTTAGCTGGTTGACAGGAGACGTCTTCATTGTTAATCTAATAGTCAAGGATGGTGGGATTACATTCATAAGTTGTTTGAATAATTCTGTCTCGTAAAAATCACATTAATTTTGTAGCTAAGAACACAGTGACCTGGTATTAATGTGGTCTGTATCAGAAGAAACTGAATGCCGGCATGTTGCATTGCAACAGGAAAGCTAATAGAAAGTGTTTGCATTGTCGAGTCTGAACACTTGTTAAACCTTTACCACATTACTGTCACAACAAACTGAAAGGTCAGCTACTGCTACTGCAACCTCTTCTGATGACCCCTTCCAGACAAATAAGTAGAGCCATCATGTCTTTTCTTGACCTGGGACGCTCTATATATTTCTAAACAAGGTCACAAGCTTTTCTTACCCAATCGGAATATAGGGATCAGAGCACAACCAATGATCCGCCAGTTTCACAACTCGGCTTTACGGTTACAAAACATGATGTTTTAAATTGCAAATCACAGCACAGACCAAAATCAGGCAACAAGAACACTTAGTAAGCAGGTCTAAATGCAAAAGTGCATGATCAGATCAGCTGTTAATTCAAGAGGGAAACAAAAATGAGTTTGCAAACATGTTATGTCTCCTGCTTCCTCCCTCCTTTCCAAAGCCAGTTTTATATTATTAAATATTTAAAATACAGCATTGTTTACATATGATACTAGCTACAAGTCTTCTGCATTTCTTGTGGTGTTACGACCACCTGTAGACCAGTGGAATATAGTGCAACACTGGTATGAATGTGTATTATGTCATGTGGGAACCTTTAAGACGAGTTGTGTATACTGTACCATGTACTCAGTGGAGGAGGAAACAGAGTGAGCATCATGGTCGGCAAACATGTGGAGGTCTGAGTTAAGCTGACGTCGGGTGTCAGCAGGGTCCAGTCGAGGTGTTGGGATTTCCTCTGCAGGGTCACACAGAGTCTGCAGATCAGCTGCTGTTTTTTTTCCGTATTGGATCGGGCAGGCGATGTTGGGATTAACCAACAGCCACAGGTTTGGCTTCACAAACGTGTCTGATGGACAGAAAAGTCAGGACAACAACAATCAGTTCATCGTAATTCACTCACAGAAACAAAAAGAGGTTACCTCAGAATAAACTGAGCTGACGATTTAATGTTTCTGGCACATTGTGAAAAGACGTTCCACCTTTCCAAAAGAAATTCCAAAATGAATGCCAATATTTTTAGCCTCAAAAAATGGAAAATATTGCAATAAAAGACAGATGGAAGAGGGTTATGACATGGATGTAAACACTGCAGGTTTTAAAATACTTAAAAACAAGGAAGGAAATAAGGTCAACACATTTGTTTAAAAGGAATAATTCAACATTTGGGGGAGCAGACAGACACTTATTGACTTTTTTTAAGAGTTAGATAAGATAATGGACGATGCTCTCGTACCCGCTTGTTGCTCACCTGACTCTGTATGGAGTTTAAGAACAAGAAGAGGAAATACGGAAGACCAAGAAGAAAAATAACAGTAACTGAAAAAAAAATAGATATTATATGATAAATATTAAGCTACATGGGAAAAACAGCTGACCTGCCACCTAGTTCAAGTAAAAAAAGAACAAAAACAAGAAATCTCCTCTCACAGTATATTGCTTTCAGTCTTTCAGTCGTCAGCCGTCTCCTGGCTGTAGTTTTAAATGGACAGATTCATTTTCTCAGTTAAGACAAGAATTTATGAGAAAAATGTCCCTAAAAGTCAAACTATGAACCTATGCACACACACACTATAAATCTTAACTATGTGAAAAAAGTAGAAAGCTGACATATTGTTGCTGAATTAGCAGCTTAATCCACAAATATTGATTGAAAAATGCATTTTTTTTTTCTTCCTCGGCTCACCTGACATTTTATCGTACCAAATGAATTCATCTTTTCTTCTCGAGGCTCTTGCAGACGGTCTCTGGACCACGTACTGATCATTCAGTTTGTCATCTGTCCTCAGTGATAGAGAACACATGGACACGTTACACACTAACAAACTGCACGTTTCGCTCTGTGTCTTGTTTATTTACTGATGATCTGTGTTTTAACGGTGATTCTGGTTCATGTGACTGAGTGAAAATCATCAAACACTACAGAGAAAGTCACCGTGGTAAAACTGGTCTGAGGTTGTTGCCAGTTTCAGCTCCTTGTCCATGTCCCAGTCCGTCAGGCCGACAGAGCAGTGCAGGTCAAATAGCCGAGCTTTGGTTTTAAGCTGTAAGGTCATGGTTGGATGTTTCACAGGTTTGTTCCCTCTCACTCTCTCAGAATCTCTCTGATAAACCCTGCCGACTGTTCATACGACAGCTGCAGCTGAACCGCCTGATTGGACTCAATTAAACCTAAAGAGAGTTCAGCACAGGGGGCAGGCACGGACTGATAATCTGGCATAACGTGCATTTGGGCCGATAAATCCCGATATATATATATAATATATAATATATAATATATATATATATATATAGATATAATATATAATATAGAATAGAGATATATATATATAACATATAGACCAATATTTAAAAATAAATAGAAAAACAATTAAAAAATAAATAAAATAAATACATATATATATATATGTGTGTGTGTGGTGTGTGTGTGTGAAAATAAATAAATAAATAAATATATATATATATATTTATTTTTTATTTTTTTTATTTTTCTATTTAATTTTTTTTTCTGACCGGCCCATAACCAGTAGTTACACAGCCCAAACACACTGAAAACACCCCGTTCGCTTTGGTCCCCGCCTACAGGCACAAAAAAAAAAAAAAAAAAAGATGTGCAAGACTTTGTTTCCTTACCACCCGGCCTAACACGCTGACTGACAGGGGGCCGGCCAATCACATCATGAAACACCTCCCCCCTTGAGAAGCCCCTGGCTGCAGCAATATATATATATATATATATATATATATATATATAAATAGTCTTTATTGAAGACCTTGTTCACCATTCACCAACAATAAAATAGTCTAATTTCTTATTAGACTATTATTGTTTGTGGGTGAGTACTAGGCTGTCCTATGGCTTAAGTTGCTTTGTGTTGTCCTGCAGATATAGCAGCTCTTTATGTAGCCTAGGTGGTAGAAGACAATGTAGGCTACATAACGGATAGAAAATCTCACTTTTAAAAATTATATAATTTTGTCTATGTTATGTGAATGCAGCTGCAGGTATCTGTACGTTCCAGTAATTCTAGCCTAGGCATATGTAAAGCCACCACCACTCACCAAAAATGTGAGTGAAAAGTGAAGAGTCAGCACTCTCAGTTTCTTTGTTCAACTAGTAGTCAAAGACAATGTAAGTTAGCCTGCAATGAAAGACATCATAAATAATAAAATGACATCATTTTGTTCATTGCTAGTGTTATGTGAATGCAGCTGTGTGTTTGTTTAGCAGAGAATCTAATAATTCTGGACCTGACTGCATCTTTATGTAAATTTATAAAAGAAAAAAAAAACAAAAAAAAAACTCACCCCACAAATCTGATCCATCATTTCTCATCACTATTCTTTCTCTTTCTCTTTTCTTCCTCCCTGAAACACATAGGCACACCCAATAGGATGAATGCTGCCTTCAGATTCATTACTGTGATTGAGTGGTGCAGTGTATTAAATAGTAGTGTTATAGTAGTAGTATAGTGTTAATAAATGACAAGTTTAGAAGTATTTAAGTCATTGCATGGCTCAAGGTTTGTTGTTTTAAAGACTTGCACAGTTGCACCGAAAAGACTGAAAAGGTGTGTTATCAAATGTTGTGGGCCGGTCTGGTCCAAAATGCCAGGGCCGATTTTGTATCATACCTTAGATTTAATGTTTGAATAATTTGAGTTACTTAAATTGGGCTTGATTAATTAAAACATCCACCTTTTCTGATTGATGTTCCCCATGAAGTTCAGGTGATGTCACCTGAGTGTAGATGAAAATTTCATTGACAATGATCTTGTCTCCACACTGAGACTGAAATATCTGAATTAGTGGATGAATAGGCATGTAAAGCCACTCATGGTCCCCATAAGATTAAGGTTATTGGCTAGTGAAGTGTCCCAATTAAATTTGGTACACACGTTCATAATCAATAACTCTTCAACTAGCGCCGTTATCAGGTGAAAATTTCCATTTCTAAAATACCTTTATGACCAAATACCTGCTAAACTAATGCATTTCCCCATCAGCTTTGTAATTTCGTTTAGTGCCCCTCCCACCTCACAGAGCCGCTTACATGACCGTAGACTCTTTGATTATATTTCATATTTTACTGCACGTCGTTCTTGACGTTCTTGTGCGATAGCTGTGATGATATTTGTTCGGCTGGCTGTAGAGTTACAAACTAAACTTTTAGCTCGAGCATCTTTTTTTCCTACGTCTGTCGCCTGCACAAACACATCAAACCATTCAGCGTCCGTGAGCGCAGTTTAGTCTGTTTAATTTCTGTCACATTTACAATACACATCTCACAAGTAAGAAACAGATCAAACCAGCAATAAATCAATTTTTACAGCATGAGAAAAAAACAAAAAACAATCATATACTCGTCTTTAAATATCTATATCTTTGTATACTTTAAACATTAAGTCTGTGTCATACTCACTAGATTTTGCTTCGTTCCAGTTTGTTCATTTACAGAAATTTTGAAGAGTTCAAACAGGACCACGGGACTGGAGGACTGGACGCTCCCGTTCAAGCTGTTGTATTTTTTAATATCCAACAACAATCTAGTTTCAAACAGGTAATCAGGTTGGGCTCACACATTTCACTCGTTAAGTTTTTGGGAGGGGGGGTAAACCACAGTAATGACCAGACATGCTGACAAAACCTAAGCACTAAAAACAGAAATAAATAAATGGTTATGTAGAATCTGGTGGAGGAATGTTTTCGTGTCCGTGACGTTCTGGTATGAACATTAACTTTTGTCATTTTACTGATTTTGGTAGGTGATGAATCCAAAACATTCAGTACACTGAACATTTAAATGTTTCATGTGCCTGGAGAGCAACCCTAAATGGATTATTTACAGTAATCTAGATCAAGCTTCACTTCACTTCCAAGATTTCCCTGTTCTCGTGTGTGTCAGCTTAGTAACTTGGATATTCCTTTACTGTTTTTACTAGCCGATGTGTCAAGTAGACAAGGTGTGCCGCATGAAGACACACCGTGCCTCAGGAAGTTTGGACAATCAGAGCTAAAAGTGTTTGAAAGTCAAATGAGTTGCCTCCTTTATCAGGTGAGCTGATAAAAGTACCTCTGCTGGATCAGGCTCATGTGATTCTTCTCCAGTTTAAAACTGGATTTAAGTCGACTGTGTTTTTACTGTCTGAGTAATAGTGAGCCGGGAAACCAATTTACAGCCACGAGTGAAGAATGGAAATAATTTAGCATCAATCCATCAGAATCTTTAACACCGAGGTGAGAGTAGAGATACTGTTCAAGACATGAGACTGAATGAAATGATGGTGGGACAAAGAAGGAGGAAGAGACGGGAGGTCACGAAGAGTAGGCTCAAAAGATTGGAATGTAGTTGTCGATCTTGGCGCGGTGCCGCTGGGCGATGCACTCGGCGATCCACACGATGTTCCTGCACTCCTGCTCCTTCAGCTTGACGTAGGCGTAGAAGACACTGAAGTGGAACTGGTTGAGGAAGGCCAGCTTGTTCAGCTTCACCTGCGAGGACGAGGATGAAGAGATAATGACGAGCACACTCCTAATTACCATACGGATTCATGTTTACACTTCACGTCAATCTATGAGATAATCATAGACATAGACGAGTATGTGATGACGTGTGTCACCTCATGCTCGAAGAATCGGTCCTCCAGTGTTTTGTCGCCCGGGTTGCTGCCGGCTCCCTCGAACAGCAGCTTGTACTCCTGAGGACACAACCACACAGACATTTTAATAATCATTATCATTAAGTGTTTCACACGAAAAAGGAAAAAGAGAGCGTGAGCAAACAGGCTGATTTAAAAGAATCGTTTAGCAGCTCCACTGACAAAGTTTGCCCAAACTTTAGATGCAGAAATCTGAACTTTAGATTTAAAAGCCGAGTTTTTCTTCTCGTTTTTGGACTTACGGGATAGAAATCAGCGACGGCCTTGACCTGCTCGTAGTCATCTGCCCGGGCCAGCTGAGCAAGACCTTCTGGGTAAAGCTTGCCGCAGTGTGGGAAGAGCTTGGCGCGATCCTCCTTGGACAGCTCTGTGCCGAACGAGTTGATGGTGATGATGAAGGCTCTCCTGTCGGCCTCGAACTGTAGCAACGCACAGCGTGAGTCAGCGTTTTCGTGTATACACTTTTATGTCACTACACCCACTGCAGACGTTCTCCACCACTCACCTCCAGAATGGGACACATGGTGTCGGCCGTGGTTCCTCCGAGGTTGGAGCAGAACTTGTAAAAAGCCTCCAGGTAAGCCTGCGAGGACACGATTCAAAATATGCTTCAGCCAACAAACAAATACATGAACAAAATCCTCACAGTTCCAGATCCAAATGTTTTTAGTTTATTCCCAATTTTTAATCTTGTCTAGTCCAGTAATTTACCTAACTATGCAACTGTGGAGTATCTTTAATCATTTTTATAATTCATGACTTTACTGCATGTTCATCGTTTACCTTGTAGAGCGTGTTACGAATGATTTCAATGTTCATCTCATCCAAGTCCTGTTCAGATATGCAGTCCTGGAAGAAAGCAGCTGAAAGAAAAAAAAGGACTTTATACTTTGGCGCCACCTAATGTTCAACAGGACACACTGCTTTTCAGTTTAAATGTCACTTTAAATGAAGGTACACACCTAAGGGAGTGTCGACCAGGATGGCGTTGTAGAGCTCGGCGGGGGTCTGAGCGATGTTGACTGCCTCCATCTGCTCGAAGCTGCCCAGCGGGTGACACTTTGGCACCAGCTCGGAGATGGCCCGCTGGTGGAGGGTGCCCGTGATCAGCAGGATGACGTTATCGATCATGTAGCTGTACCTGAAGTCACGAGGTCGGAGAGAACGGGGTCGTCAAGAGAAAGAAGCAGAGAAGCTAATTTAACATTTTATTTCCCGGTTTTGGTGTTCATGTCTGCTTTTTGTTTCTTTCCAACAACGTAACTCAGATTCACAGCAAGTGTGCTGACTACACCTAAATGCACCAACAGGTTTCCAACGCAGCTTGCAGCTGAAGAACCACAAGATAACATAGACGGTAATGTGACTGAATATTCACTCTTAAGCGAGTTTGTTCACATTAATAGTCAAAGCTTGTTGTGTATCCTCTAAACTGGACGTTTTCATTTGAATTTGGCGTAATGTTACTTTATCATGTTTTTTAATAATTGGTTTTCGCATTATTTTTTTGATCCCTGTTGTTTATTTGATTTTGTTTTGTTTTCTACTGACATTTATTTATTCATGTTTTACATTTCACTGTTTTTGTCTTGCTGTTGTTTAAAATGTTGCGACGTGAAGCACTGTGGACTTTGTGTGAAAGGTGAGCTTGGTGTGTGTCCACCACTGACTTTACACTCCACCAGGTGAAGTCCCTTCACAGGATCACCACGTGATGTAAGACAAACTTAAAGTGAAGGCCACTTTCATAGATGTACATCATCATCATCATCATCATCTGGAAACGTTCTGGATCAAAACGTATTTAAGTGTTGAGATGGAGAACATTTACAGCAAACGTTACAACACAGCAGCTTTTTGCTTACGTGATGAAGTCCATGAAGCTGGCGAGCGGCTCGTACGACTGGTTCCTCATGTGGCGAAACTCCACCACCATCTTCTCCTTCAGCTTGTCGTCGATGACGGACACAGTGAGAGGAGACGCCTCGTTGGCCAGGAAGCTGCCGTAGTCTGTGCTCTGCAGGTGGAGCTTCAGATCTGCCGGGCAGGTGGCCGGAGGAGAGGAGAGCTGGTTAGAAAGCCTCATCATGACTGGCATCGTATACAGTGAACACTGCTGCTGCTCTTTTTTCCCACCCAATTTATAATATCCAATTCTCTTTGCACTGCCCACTGAGGACAGGAGACAGACATGTGCTACCTCTATGACAAGGAGGCATCGGGCACTTCTGTTCCATCATCAGTTCATCAATTAACGACTCTCACATTGATTCCTGTTTAATTTTCTGTGCAGAAACAGAGGTGTTCAGCATATCTCGCATGGTGCTAATGTTATGAAATCAGGATATTTACCCTCGGTAGCAGACAGGCTTTGGACTGTTTAGGATATTTACCCTCGGTAGCAGACAGGCTTTGGACTGTTTCTCCTCCACCATGACTACTTCCTGCTGTGAGTTTCCAGCATGAGTTTGATGTTATTACTGACCCGATCTCGGTGGATCGGATCATTTGTGTTATAAAAATTAGGATTATACTGGGGTGCAGATGTTTTAACTCATGTAGATAGTGCGTCCTGTCTTTTGCATGTCTCGCATACTTCCCTTAGTTGGCCTCTGATTTACTGAGGCTGGCAGAGAGACAATTATAAATTAGTAGAGACAGGCTAGGGGAGTACCATGTGGATATAAAATATAATGCTCATTCTTAAGCAGTAAACCAATAAAAGGAATGTTATGATGTTATCTGTATCAGTGGGAAGGTGTTCGATACAGCCCATTTTTAAAAAAATGTATAAGAACCAACAGTTAGAGCTCCTCGAGAAGCCTTTTCTCTGCAACTCTTTTTGTGTGTTGCACTGTTAAAACGCTCCTTCTTGTACAAGAATAATAAATCCAACTTAAACTTTGATACTTTGAATCCAGTCTTCCTTATTCAAGGGTTTTTCTTTAAAAAAAATATCTGTAACAATTTGGAACTGGTTCTCGATTCCCAACCTGACCTGCCAGTGAGGACGTTCATTGTTCTCAGGACCAGAGTAGAAAACATCAAAGTGTCAGTAACACAGCAACAAATATGAGAGACCTCAACACTGTGCTCTGCCTCTAGGCAGCCAAAAGATGAATTAGGGGTGAAACTAAGGATTATTTTATTAATCTGTCAATAATGTACTCTAATTAATCGATTACATGTTTGATCCTTATTGTAGGTTATAGATGTTTCTGTCTGTTTATTGTAGGTTATAGATGTTTGTGTCTGTTTATTGTAGGTTATAGATATTTCTGTCTGTTTATTGTAGGTTATAGATATTTCTGTCTGCTTATTATGGGTTTTTTTGCCTTTTCTACTTTTTTCTAACTCTGTAGTGTATGCTACACTTTCCTCTGCTGCTGTAACAAGTACATTTCCCCGTGGTGTGATGAATAAAGCATATCTAATCTAAATCTAATCTAATCTTATGTAATAAATAGTGTAAATAGACGAGCAGGCAGTGGCTCAGTCTGTAGAGACCGGTAGGGTTTGCCGGTTGAAGTCCAGTATGGACCAAAGTATTGAAGCTGGAGAGGTGTCGGTTCACCTCCTGGGCTCTGTCGATGTGCCCTTGAGCAAACCTTACACACTGGCCCTTTAATGTAGGAGCTGCACAGCTGCAGTGACCTTTGCTCCTGTAAGTCTTCTTGTAAAACGAGTTTCCTGCAGTAAAGCCTCAGCCTGATAAACTACATGTCCCTGCAGTGCAGCTAATGCTGTCGTCATTTCATTAATGAACTAAAGCCTGTGTGGTCGTGTCTAACGCAGCAGTGTAACATCTGTAGTTTCAGTTCCTCTGATGATCATTGATCAACACTGTGCTGTGTGTGCTTAGCTTCTGTTAGCTCAGCTGGCTTAGCCTCGGCTGAAGACAGCAGCCAGCTAAAAAAAAAAAACATCTGACGGTTTTCCCGCCTTTAATGAATATATCCCAACAGTAATAATGATGATAACACGGAGCTGAGTGTTGGACATTAATGACAGCCGGTGGATTTAGCCGTTAGCCGCTCGTTAGCATCTCACCTTCCAGGGTCTCGCACTGGACGAGGTTTAAATAATCCGCCTGCGACAGGATCCCCGCTTTGAATCCTCGGACCAGCCCCTCCAGGTAGCCGTTGTCGACGTTGAAGTAAAGCTCGGAGAAAGGCATCCTGTCTGATTCGTCTCTGCCTGTCCGGGGAGAAGAAGAAGAAGAAGAACCGTCCGATCCTGTCCTAGCTGCCGAGCGTTAGCAGCGTCAGCTGACTGAACCATGTGACCGATCAGATGACGGTCACATGCTGCGTGCGTGCGTGTGCGCGCGCGCGTCCTGTCAGTGCACGGTTTGCATTGACGTCACCTCTCTTTCTAATCGCAACAAATCAAATCATTAGGGAAATTTCACACCCATGCATGTAAATTTCAAGATTCATCACCATCATTTAAACTGTTTTTTGATTAGATTACATCATACTTTATTTATCCCACAACGGGGAAATTCACTTGTTACAGCAGCAGAAAGTGTAACATACAGTACAGAAGTAGAATCAAATAAAAGGGCAAAAACCCACAGAAATTAAAATTGCTTTTAATGTTTAATGTCTAATGTGTTTTTAGTGCACTGTCTTATATTATACACAATAAACAGACAGAAATATCTATAACCTACACAATAAACAGACAGAAATATCTATAACCTACACAATAAACAGAAAGAAATATGTATAACCTACAGTAAACAGGTAGAAATATGTATAACCTACAGTAAACAGATAGAAATATGTATAACCTACAGTAAACAGATAGAAATATGTATAACCTACAATAAACAGATAGAAATATGTATAACCTACACAATACACAGACACAAATATCTATAACCTACAATAAACAGACAGAAATATCTATAACTTACACAATAAACACGAAAAACAATCAACCTTCAAAACAGACAAGTACTGAGGATAAAAGTGGCATGATATATAAAAGTATTGTAATGTAAAGTGACCATAGTGTGAGAAATATTGCAAAGGAAAGTGACCATAATATAAATAATATTACAAAAGTAAGTGACGATGATATAAAAATGATATAAATGAAATAAAATAGAAAAAAATTGCAATGGGACATGAACAGGAGACTACACCATGATAAGGTGGTGCAGGTGTTGTAAAGTCTGACAGCAGCAGGGATGAAGGACCTGCAGAACAGTCTGCTGCTGATGGAGCTGCTCAGGGACTCTGAGAGGTGTTGTCCATGATGGATGTCAGCTTAGCTAACATCCTCCTCTCACCCACTTCCACTATGGAGTAATTGATTGAAAAAAGATTGAAGTTGATTATTATTTTAAGTCTCTTAAGTTAATTACTAAAAAGAAATGTCTATCTATAATGAATATTCATGCAGATATTTTCAACCAGTAACCTGTCACAACAGTTATAACTAGAACAGTATTTATATGTAAGATTACAAAGTCTGTCACATCTAAGTTTTATTTCTGCTTTTCTCTTTTCATGCTTTTCCCTTTTGATACTTATTATACTATCATGTAACTATGCCGATGCTATGTTACTATTGTAGAATGTGAACTAGTATGACTGAATTTCTTATTTGTTTGTTTGTTCTTTCAATAAAGTTTTTAAAAAATCTAATCAAATCAGATTTTATTTGTACAGCCCAAAGTCACAAAGTACATTTTCCTCTGAGGGCTTTACAATCTGTACAGGGAGTGACACCCTCTGTCCTTAGACCCTCGGTTCGAGTGAGGAAAAACTTGCCCACAAAAAACCTTTAACAGGGAAAAAAGGTGGAAGAAACAAGAAAGAAATAATTTTCTATCCTTAGGTTACACGAGGTCACATGTGGGCCTTGAGGTCCCCAGCAGTATTAATTGTTTGTCTTTGATTGGGAACAGTAGGTGCCAGTCTATCTCAACACTGTGGTGTCCAGGTTCAGAGAGGCCCGTTGCTGCCTTCCTAGACATAATAGATAGCTGCCATTGACGTTTCAATCTGCGTAAACAGACATCTGTGTCTCCAGACTAGAATGTGTTGACAATAACACCTCCATGAGTAAAGACACTGTCAGTAAAGACAGGTTTTCATGCATGACTTCACTGTCATGTGATCAGCTTTGTTATGATCCAGATTGAGCCTCTGATACAGGTTGGACTGTTTTTTTCTTTTTCTAACTTAAGTAAGGAGGATATAATTTCCCCAAACGCAGATGGACACCGAGAGGTGCGACAGGTAAGATTTACCTAACTGTTTGTATGTGACACATCACTGGTGGTGGTTGTTGTGGAGAAATTGCTGAAGTCAAAGGTCAATGTTGAGGTCAGGAAGGAAGAAAGTGTTCAGGAGCCTCTGATGTCTTATGCTGTATTATTTATTGACGCTTGGCCAAGGAGAATTAGAGACACTCTCAAAGTTCATCAGAAGTACTCGTGCCGAGGGATAGACTTTAAACCCCAAGATAACACCTCAAATACTACACGCCCAGAATTAGTCAAAGCGAATGTTTTTACCCATGGAGGTGTTATTGTCAACATATTCTAGTCTGGAGACACAGATGTCTGTTTACGCAGATTGGAATGTCAATGGCAGCTATCTATTATGTCTATGAAGGCAGCAATAGGTCTCTTTGACCCCGGCCACCACAGTGTTGAGATAGACTGGCACCCAGTCAAAGCCAAACAATTAATAGTGCAGAGGACCTCAAGGCCCACACGTGACCTCGTGTAACCTAAGGGTAGAAAATTCCATAACAGTGGTGAGTGAATTTTAATTGACAAATCAGCCCGATTTGTTTCTGTAAAGGTCGACACTGCACTATGAATGAGTCTGAGGAGACAGAGGACGGGGTCATCCTGTCTGAGAAACCGGACAGCCAGACCGGAGCTAAGAGGTAAGATAAACATTTCTCCAACTCTTTATGACTGTTGCAACTTTATGACTTAGCTCTGCAGTCAACTTCTTCTGTTTATGTTGTGTTGAAGCCCAGTGAAGCAGAAGAGATCAGATCGAACTGTACACCGCCAGCTGTCCATAAGCAGTGACCGGTCTATGTTTAAGCCTCCAAGTTTCAATGATGGAGACCAGTCTGGTCTGCAAATGTAAGAATCTTTTGTTCCTAACTTTTCTAACAGAGAGCTCAGTCTCTTGTGCATTTGTTGTTCTGCTAATATCTTGTTGTTCATGTAATAACTATCTACATTTAAAAGAGAAAACAGGTTCAGATTCTGGGTGTGGATTCATATATTTCTGTAAATGAGGTGCAAATGTATTTGATTGATACTATCCAAAGTACCATCACTTAGACTGGTTTCTATGAGAGCTACGTGTGTTTATAACTTTACACTGAATGTTGAATGTTCATGTTGTGTTGAAGTCACGTGACACAGCAGGGACCATCTACCCAGTATGGCTCCATGAAGCATGACATGTCTAAGGAGGAATCTATTGAGTTTCATGATGGAGGCCAGATGTAAGTTATATCTGAAAATATGTAAACACATGTCTTCACCCAATAGTTGAAGCGAGACGGCCTTTATGACGCACATGATCAACATTCTTATCAACAGTCTATAAATAGTGTGAAAACACAATGTTAGGCCTGCTGAAGTGTGACATTTAACGTTGAATGTGTATTTTGTATTAAAGCCCAGTGAACCAGGCGAGACCAGACTCACCTGTGCCCAGCTGTGTGTCCATGAGGAGTGACCGGTCTCTGAGTGAACCAATTGAGTTCAATGCTCAAGGTCCTATTGTTGAGCCAAGGTAAGAATTTAAAGCTCAAGTGTCATTCTGTGCATCCACTGACCTGCAGCTTATCTGTATGTGACGTCAATTTTCTTTAGTTTCTGTGTAAAATGCATTTTTAACTACAACTATCACCACTGAGCAAAACACATTTTCAAGTAGAGGCGGACTTTAGATTTAGGTCATAACCTGAAATTTGAACGCTGAATATTTATGTAGTTTGTTGTAGAAAGACTTTACTGAGTCAGAAGTCGAAACTGTGAATTTCAATGATAACCTGACCTTGACCAGGAAATTTAATTCCTATGGTGACTTCAGGGAAGTCAGTCACAGAAAACAATGTTATTTTTAAACGCTGGGTACTGGCAGGTACCTGACAGTCAACATTCTTTGGAAATCCGTGTCCATTTCCTCCCACGGTTCAAAGACATGTAGGTTAAATTAATTAAACTCTCTTATGTTGGTAACTGTGCACTGGAAAAAGCTTTTCTGCAAAGGCTTGAATGGGTTTATAATGACAATGAAACATTGGGACCTACAAACAAAAACCTGCATCAAAAGTGTGTGCTTTCATGGTTGCTCAAACTTAATACACACCTTCCAGCCAATCAGAATAGAGAATAATCAGTAGCTATGGTGTGATATTAGTCATAAACTGCTAATGCTATTAGTATGAGTGTGTGACATTTGTGAAATCATGTTATCTTGGTGTAGAGCTCACCGGACGAGGTCCGAGGTTCTCCGTGAACGACCTGCCAAGAAGAAAACAGACCTGGACGCCATTTTCATAGTATGTAAATGTGTAAACTTATTATTTGATATGCTGTAAAAGTTTTGTGTTCTGAATAAGTAGAAGTGAACACTGTGTTCACAGTTTTAAACCTTAGCTTCAATTTAAAAGCAATCATCTATGCAAGTCTTGTTTTGCCACTCCCTCAAACACATCATTAGTTCTGCTCCTGGTAAGTCCCGTACATTCAAACCTGTTTGTTTTAACACCTGACTGTAAGGCATTCAATGAAGTGGCTGAGCTCCAAGTGGCTTTATGTGTCATTCCTGCAAGTCACATGAACACAAAACCTTTGAGATGATGAAATACAGAGCAACATCATCAGTTTCCTGTTTTCTTCTCATTACTGACTGGTTATACAAGAAAATGCTTGACAGATTATTCAGTAATGAAAGTAATCAAAGTTGCAGCCCTAATGGGGACTAACTAGTTTGGTAAATGCATGTCTGGTTAACTTTCCCATCTTCAATAAAGAGTGCAAACAACTTGATTTCCTAACCTTATGTTTGGGTAACTTGTAGACTTGTAACTTCTACTTGAAGCGTTGATCCCAAATCCAGTTATTGCAACAGCAAACTGTAAAGACTCACTAGAATAAAGGAACTACTCTAATGAGTAATCAAAAATCTACAAAACATTATATATGTTTAGACCTAAAGATAGTGATGCATCTTATATGTTGATACCGTCATTTAATTTTCTTGTTCTATAATGTAGTAGTTTCACTACTCCACTGAGTCGGTGCAATTGTGTTGTGCAGCCTGCAATAATGGTACTGATGATTCTTGATACTACCACTAGATGACGCCACAAACAAATACATTTGTCTTACACAGTAACATTAGGCTGAAACTGAACTTTGAAACATAAATTCAGATGAAAAATTGTGAAACAATAACATATCAAAATCTTTTTAGATGAGTCAGCTTTCAGTAGAATCAGATGGAAATGATGTTCTTTGCTGATATGCTTTACTCTTCCAGATGCTTGAAGAGTACATTATGAATTTTGTAAAGACCGAGCTGAAGACTTTAAAAAAACGTCTGGCACCAGAAGATCCAGAATGCTCAGAGAAGCTGAGAGAAGATGATGAAGTCCTGGTTGAAGGAGAAGAAGAAGAAGAAAAGCAGAGAAGCAGCAGAGATGCATTTCTGAAGATCACACTCAACTTCTTGAGAAGAATGAAGCAGGAGCAACTGGCAGACTGTCTGCAGACCAGTAAGATGCTTTAAGGACCAATGTCTCAATAATTTGTTTAAAAAGTTGTTTCTTGAATCGAGTAATTTTCATTAAGAATCATCATTTTAAATTGAGGTAATCATCATACATTTGTCAAAAGGTGTTCTACTTTCACATACTTACCTCAACATACATTGACTAATGTCATCTGTTGTTTCCTTAGAAACGTCTGCTGTGGTTTGCCAACGTAAACTGAAATCTAATCTGAGGAACAAGTTTCAGTGCTTGTTTGAGGGGATTGCCAGAGCAGGCAACCCAGCACTGCTGAATCGGATCTACACAGAGCTCTACATCACACAGGGAGAGAGTAGAGCAGTCAATGATCAACATGAGATCAGACACATAGAAGCAGCATCACTAAAACGGCAAAGTTCAGAAACCACAATCAGATGCGAGGACATGTTTAAACCTTCACTTGAAAGAGATGAACCAGTCCGAATTCTGATGACAAAGGGAGTGGCTGGAATTGGGAAAACAGTCTTAACACAGAAGTTCACCCTGGACTGGGCCGAAGACAAAGCCAACCACGATATAGAGTTTATCTTTCCATTCACATTCCGGGAGCTCAATTTGATAAAAACAAAGAAATACAGCTTGGTGGAACTTCTTCATCATGTCTTCGCTGAAACCAAAGAAGCAGGGATCTGCAGGTTTGAGGAGTTCCAGGTTGTGTTCATATTTGACGGTCTGGATGAGTGTCGACTTCATTTGGACTTCCACCACAATGAAATCGTGACTGATGTTACAGAGTCGACTTCAGTTGAAGTGCTCCTGACAAACCTCATCAGAGGTAAACTGCTTCCCTCTGCAAGACTCTGGTTGACCACACGGCCTGCAGCAGCCAATCAGATCCCTCCTGAATGCATTGACATGATGACAGAAGTGAGAGGGTTCAGTGACCCACAGAAGGAGGAGTACTTCAGGAAGAGATTCAGAGATGAGGAGCAGGCCAACAGAATCATCTCCCACACTGAGACATCACGAAGCCTGCACATCATGTGTCACATCCCAGTCTTCTGCTGGATCACTGCTGCAGTTCTGGAGGATGTGTTGAAAACCAGAGCATGTGAAGTGCTTCCAAAGACTCTGACTGAGATGTATATCCATTTCCTGGTGGTTCAAACCAAACAGGGGAATGTAAAATATCACAGCAGTGTGGCGGCAGATCCAGTCTGGAACGCAAGGACCAAGAAGACCATTCTTACTCTGGGAAAACTGGCTTTTGAGCAGCTAGAGAAAGGAAACCTGATCTTCTATGAAGCAGACCTGGAAGAGTGTGGCATTGACATAAAAGCTGCGTCAATCTACTCAGGACTATTGACAGAGATCAACAAAGATAATCATGGGCTGAACCAGGACAAGGTGTTTTGTTTTGTCCATCTGAGCATTCAAGAGTTTCTTGCTGCACTCTATGTCTTCCTGACGTTCATCAACACCGGCGTCGATCTACTGAGAAAAGGCTGGTTAGGGTTACGCCCTGTGTCATTACGACACCAATCCGACTTCACACACCTCTACCAGAGGGCAGTGGACAAGGCTTTACAGAGTCCAAATGGACACCTGGATTTGTTTGTCCGCTTCCTCCTGGGCCTTTCACTGGAGGTCAACCAGGCTCTCCTCCGAGGCCTGCTGATAAATACAGGAGGTAAACAAGAGGTCCAAACGATGCTAGTGCAGTACATCAAGACAAAGATCAGGGACAATCCTTCTCCGGAGAAAAGCATCAATTTGTTCCACTGTCTGAATGAGCTGAACGACCATTCTCTAGTGGAGGAGATCCAACAGTACCTTGGATCAGGAAACATCTTTGAAAACAAACTCACCCCCTCTCAGTGGTCAGCGCTCGTCTTCATTTTGCTGTCATCGCAAAAAGATCTAGATAAGTTTGACCTGAAGAAGTTCTCTGCTTCAGATGAGGGACTCCTGTGGCTTCTGCCAGTGGTTAAAGCCTCCAAAACATCTCTGTAAGTCTACATATACAGTACATGGAGGCATGCAATCTGTTAAATATGATAATTTCTATGGCACAGAAAACACTTTACACTCAACCTTCTCCTGCTTTAGGTTAAATGGCTGTGACCTCTCGTGGAAAAGCTGTCCGGCTTTGTTCACAGTTTTCACCTCAAATAACAACTTGAGAGAGCTGAACCTGAGTGACAATGACCTGCACGATGAAGGAGTAATACTGCTCTCACATGGACTTAAGTCTCCACACTGTAGACTGAAGACACTCAGGTCAGTATTTGCTGATTAGATTAACATTTAAATGGATTAATAACCACTGATGGACATTATTTATGAGTTTCTGACATGTTTAATGATAATTTTTCCTGTTTGTTCTTGATATCACTTTGTTGTATGAGATGGTAATTCATGGTTTACAGGCTGTCAGGCTGTCTGGTCACAGAGAAAGGCTGCACTCAGCTGGCTGCTGATCTGAACTCCAACCCCTCCCATCTAAAGGAGCTGGACCTGAGCTTCAATCATCCAGGAGAGTCAGGGCTGAAGGCGCTGCATGCACTGGATAAACTGTCAACACTCAAGTACAGTAGATTATATATTGTAATGTATTCATACTAATTGTATATGTGTGCATGTCTGTGTTAATTTGTTGTTCTCGGTCATTCACAATTGTCTCCACAGGGTTGATAATTGTGGAAAGTGTCGAATGAAGCCATCACCTGTCAGGTGTAAGTTAAACTTTTCTAATGTCACAGATCAGATTATTGTTTAATTCATCATGTTTTATGAGAAGATCGACCAATCTTGTGAGTTCATGGTAAATGAATGGTGAGCGTACCAGAGACTTCGACTCGCTGAACCACTAACTTCTGCTAACTTGAATGGGAATAAAAAGATACAATTGTGCGGCTCTTCTAGACTTTCCAAATGTTGGAATGGATCAAATTCTAAAAGTGAAACAAGTCATTTCCCAGTGTAAATGTATCCACTGTGCATCAAGTATTGGACACCATTGCTGTCATTGACCCCTACGTGAAATTTGCTTCAAAGCCCGGCACTCTTCCTGGAGGTTTGGGATGACGTCCCTGTACTTAATCCTGCCAACAATGTTGGTCAGCTGTCAATGGCCACAACACCACACATTTATGAATCATGGTCAACGGTGGGGCCGTGGTTGAAGGCTTATGGTATACAAAGCATGTTTGATTGTTGTATTATGTTTTGCTTCCTCCATCAGTTTTCTGTGAGCTTTCACTGGACCCAAACACAGCAGACAGAAACCTCTCACTGTCCGATGACAACAGACAAGTGACGGTGGTGAAAGAGAAGCAGCCGTATCCTGATCATCCAGAGAGATTTGACAGCTGTAAACAGCTGCTGTGTAGCAAAGCTTTTACCGGACACTGTTACTGGGAGGTAGAGTGGAAAGGGAGAGTTAATATCGGAGTGACATACAGAGGAATCAAGAGGAGAGGAGGTGAAAATGACTGCTGCATTGGAAGAAACGATCAGTCTTGGAGTCTGAATTGCTCTGCTGAGGGTTACACTGCCTGGCACGATAACACACCAACAGACATACCTCCTACCACTGACTCCAACATGGTAGCAGTTCATCTGGACTGGTCTGCTGGCACTGTGTCCTTCTACTGTCTTACCTCCAGAAGCTCATGGGTCAAACGGATCCACCTCCACACCTTTCACTCCGCTTTCACCGAACCCCTCTACCCCGTGTTTGGGTTTGGACCAAGAAGCGAGTTTGAGGCTACATCGTCGTCAGTTTGTCTGTCACAGATTGAAGAAGAATGAATGTTGTGTCAAGATAAATCACTGTAATAAAACCCTATAACGACTATACAGGCATATACAAACATACATTTATATGCATTAAAATAGGAGAGTGTCAAGCTTCTGTTTACAGCTTGTTCTGGTGCCACCATGTGGCCAAAGAGTAAATTAATGCTGCTCCAATCATTGATGATACTGTAACAATAGACCCCACAGTAAAGATTATTTTACATTTATTACCTTTTATCATACAGGCTGAAAGATGCAGTTACACACCTCCTGGACACCTGTACTCATGTCACACATACAGAATGAATGACATGTTCACAAACGCACATGATACATGAGCATGTCTAAAATGATCTTAATTCACTGTTTATAAATAAACTTTTACTTATGTTGCATACTTTCTTGAAAGTGATTAAACATGGTGACAGAAATACAGAGGTAACATTCAGTGTGTGTTTCTTTACTTCTTTAAATGTACACACGTCATGTTTTGTTCAAGAAGTGGACTCAGACGCAGACGAGGAGGTAGGTGAACAAAATGTAACTTTAATAACAGTGGACTGGAGAGAAGATGCAGGACCAGCGAAGTTGTGACTTCACAAATAAGCCCAATCCGGTCTAATGTCATCCTGTAATGTGCTGTAGTCGTGTGTGATGGTTTTGTTCTTTCATAACAGTTTTTGGGTCTGTAGATTGATTTTAATGTGTCCAAATACATTGTAACAGTCTCTGTGATTTTCCATTTATTTCAGTTATATGTGCTTTATATTGTCACAGTTACTTGAGAGCAGGACATGGTCATTTTTTTTATAGTTTCTTTTGTATAGCTTTATAAGCTCTAATGCAGGGATGGGCAACTGGAGGCCCTGGGGCCGCACACGGCCCGCGCCCTCACTCTAAGTGGCCCTTAGATTAATTTTTGGATAAAAAAATGTATCATCTGCGGCACTTAATCAGTTGTAATTACACAGTTGGCCACTAGATGGCGCCTCCAATGCAGACGCCGCCTTGTGCATCTTCTGAAGTAGTGATGGAGACGTCCAGATATGCAGAGGAAAACGATAAGAGGTATATGGTAAGTTGATATATATCATATATCTAAGATAATATATATATATATATATATATATATATAATACACACACACACACAATTCTCCCAAATGAAATTTTGTCCTATATGACTATCTATTAATCATATAAAGAACGAAAGAACCAATCATCAAATATTTAAAATCTATTTCACATTAGCATCCTGAAAATTGTCATTTTTGGTTTGAATATTTAATGTAAGTAAGTTAGTAAGTCAGACAGTCAGTTTTCTTATTGTCTTGTGCTGGACAAATACATAAAGAAACTCTGAGTAGATTATTATGATTGTCCCATGGTAGAACAAACCCCAAACATGCTTGTGAGTCTGAAAACATACACAGATATCATTTACAGTTGTCACATATTTGAGCTGCGTGTAACTTAAACCCGAAGCAGCTCTGCATCGTGGGATCGCAGACATCATTCATAAGATGTTCGTAATGGTGGATTCTCTGACAGGTTGACGGTAACTGAGCGGTTAGGTTTACAGTATTATCCAGTAAATCGCACCCTTTACTCCCATCATGCCGTAATAGTACAGTATCGTAAGATTTTGTACTTGTCCCCCGGCAGTCTAGGCCTATGTATAGCAGCATAACTAAGGGATGGTTCGTGAAATTTGAGCCAGCTCCATCAAAAAGGAATGTCTTAAGCCTGCTCTTAAATGAGAAGGTGTCTGTCTCTTAATTCAAACTGAGATGGTTTTACAGGAGAGGAGTGTAACAGATGAAGGCCTGAGCTCCCATGCTAAGACAATATGAACAACAAGGAACCCTACAGAGTGCATTGTTCTGGTGGGGTTATAGGGTACTATGGTAAATGGTAAAAGACTTATGCAGCACCTTTCTAGTCTTCGAGTCCTCCTACACTACAAATCTCATCCACACATTCATACACTGATGACATTGGCTGCCAATGTCATGCAAGGTGCCAACTATGCCTAAATCAGTTTTTGGGAGCTAACGTAATCACACGCATTCACCCACCAATGCAACTTGGGGTTCAGCGTCTTGTCCGAGGACACTTGCGGACATGTAGTCTGGAGGAGCCGGGGACCAAATCGCCAATTGTTTGATTAGTGGATGACCAGCTGTACCACCTGAGCCTCAGCACCTGACCATGAAGAGCTTTGTAGGTAAGGAGAAGGATTTTAAACTCTATTCTGGATTTTACAGGTAGCCAATATGACCTCTGATCCTATACATGCTGCTGCATTCAACTCGATCAACTATATAATAGTAATACAATAATATATATATGTGTGTGTGTGTGTGTGTAATGTAATGGTTTCACTTTTTCGACTATGGTTATGTAAAGTATTTTTTTAAATTAAGGTAAGGTATTAAATAACTATTGTGCGGGTAAACAGTTTAATACCGGAGCAAACAGACAAAACACCACTGAGGACACTGACACATTTGAATGACATGAGCAGGAGGAACTGACTTTGTAATTACACTCCTGTCACATCACAGCTGACACTGGAATTCAAGTTGTTTACGGCAAAACAATTTCAGTTTTTTAATTCAGTCGTGTTTTAATTGCTTTTCTAAACCCAAGCAGATAAAATAAATAAAAACCAACAAGGGAGTCATAAAAATTAAGTACTTTTTTTAAAGGTGACTGATTCTTTTGACTTGATTTCTTCAGGCAGATCTGCTTAAGCCCTCGGGGCTATGACTGTGAATGCTACATTTTCAGCCACACCTGTGGACAAACAAACAAAAGAACTCGGGTTACGTGTGCTGACTCACATTGTCCCATAAATACTGTTTTGCTTTGATTAAAATCTTATTTGACTGTAACTAAATTTGAGGAAAGTGCCAAACAAATTATTAATACTACACTTCTCCTAACTGTTTATTATCTGTTAATACAGCGGCCTCCATTTATGTATTTATGTATGCATTTTAGTGTGTTTGAATCATTTAATAAATGTTCTGAAGAGCCGCAGTATGTAGGGCATGGAGGACCAGGGAAAAATAGGGGTAGTGATCCTAAGTTGAGTCATTATTGCTGCTTCCCCTATAATCATCATCTTCATTATTAATAACTAATAAAAATTATGGGGCGGGGTATGAATTTATTTATTTTTTCAGCTTATGAATGTGACATGCCACAAACAGTTTGACAACCGTTGTAGCACCCTGTTGGACCTCTTATAAACAAACTACATATCAGAGGTATGAAGCAGATGGATATCAATTCTATTTAACAATGGCATCATTTAAAAAATAAGCATGTTTAAATGTTCAGGGAAAAGTGATTCTAAAAACATTGAGATAATTTGGGTACATAAAAACAGAGAGCATCAAATTCAAAATGAGTGAATCTTTACAAAAAAACAATAAGGCTTATCATTTTGAACATTAAATAACTTGTTTTTGTTCTGCATCCAGTTGAATGTAGGTCGAAAAAGGGTTTGCAAATCTATTTTCATTTATGGTTACGGTTAGTTGCCCAAGCAGCCAGGAGGCAAATTTTGGAGAAACACTTCTTCCAAGTAGTGTCGACAAGAGCGCTTATTAATCATGTATAAACAATCATTTTACTACTTTAATAATTTGACTCATAATGCGATTCCAACTATAAACAACTGAACAACACTCCCTGACTTCCTTATATACACACACCTTCCTCGTGACATGACTGATTAAATGATACCGTTTTGTAGGTTCTCACATATTTACACATACACCAAATAAATCATGAACATTTATATAAATAATTCAATTATGGTGTTTATGAGGGTTAAGATGGAATATTAATAAGTCTTCATACATTACATTACATCCAAAAATACATTTACATAAATAAACATATTCACATGAACACCCAAACTCCCCTCTTCCCTCTTCCATCCTCCCGGGACTTCTCCAGGGATGTTATACCACAGGAGGAGAAAGCAGCAAGCAGTGGTGAGTTCAATGTTTTAATTCTCAGTTCAATTACCATAACTTATTACCATTTGCGTGCAACATTATAGTCCCAGAAAATATTATACATTACGAACAATGATGAGGACCCATGATTACGCAAATAAGCATGTGCACCATTAATCAGTAAATATCTCATTTTATTTAGTGTGTGTGATAATTCAAGCTTTTGGGCAAACAGCTGAAAAAAATCATTTTTTTTGGGAACTGCAATTGTAAGGTAGGTCACAGCATGAAGGTTCTAGACCGTCCAGGGTTTCTCTGGGGTTTCTGTGCGGAGTTTGCATGTTCTTCCTCACGTCTGTGTGGGTTCTCACCAAGTGGCAACCTCCGTGGATGGAAAGTGAAGCCAATGCAGAAGTACCAAAAACCGTAGTACCTAAAGCTGCCACTTGAGGGTGCCTGCAGAACATTTCAATCTCCATAAGTCCCCATGTTAAAATGTCCAGCTTAACAGCAGAAATACATATGCAGATATGCATATTTAACAGTGTGGATGCTCTGATTGACAGGTAGGTGTAAGTACAGCCAATATACAGCCTGAAAAGAACAAGCAGTTATGGAAATTGTATGGTAATGGCTTGTAAGGTGGTAAATGCTCACTATGGGATTGTTTTAGCCATTAAAGATTGCCCGGAACAACAGGTAAGTCCAGTTAAATGTAACAAATCGCAGGTAGAGCTGCTCAAACTGAATGACGTTAGTGACTTAGTGTTTAGAGTAGATGTGGTGACACGAGGTTAAGAGGATGGAACCACAGATTAAAATGTGCAGAGAAAGTTCGTAAAGTTCATTGTCGCACTTGATGGATGGATGACATTGTTGTCCCTGAGGGAAAATTCATTTAATGTCTCAGCCAGCAACGAAGAAAATGACACAGATATATATACCAGCACTTTAACCCTGCATGTCCAACAAGCCTCCAACAAGTATAACAAGATATCTCATGCACAGTTCCTTATTCGCTGTCTGTGTCGATTATTTCATCTAATTTGATCTTGTTTTAATGTTTCATTTTATTCTCATAATCATGTGGTGGTGAAAAAAAAAAAAAAAGAAACCTTATTTTTCTTAAAATAGTTACAAAATGCTTATGAGAATAAAATGAAACATTAAAACAAGATAAAATTACTAACTTTAATAATAACTATTTTAAGAAAACCATTTTATTTTCACCACTGCACGATCTTCCCGACTTTGTTCAAGATTGTGTTCACTAAATTCTTTATTATAGGTTAATTATTTATTAAAAGGGTCAATAAAAAGACAAAACCAAACTAATTTATAAACCAACACGTGTTATCTGTGAACCAACAGTCTGATATACTTTATCTTCACATATGTTCAATCTGCTTGCCAAGTAGTACAGACACAATCACACACAGACAATGGTATTCATAATTATGAGCCTGTGGGTTGTAGTGCACAGTGAAGACAAACATATACGTTAGATTAATAATCTTCATTTGTAAAAAAAAAACCCACATTAAGAAGTGCCATAAATCAACAGGTTTTAAAAAAACAGTGCGGTGTAGGAAAAGACGGAAATAGACGCAATCCAAAGGAAATTGAAACTCAAGGAAAATCATGAAAGGCTTTCCGATAAACGTTTGTTTTGAGAAGGGACGTTTTGTTTTTCAGTGTACATGTCAATCATTTTTCAACCTGCTGAGCCAGAAACAGGTCTGATGAGAAACCCAAGAAGCTTTTCAAAGAAACTCCATTTGGCAATAGTATGGTTTCTTAAGAAAACAAAACATACACGAGACAATGACTGTACTAACAGCTAGATAGATAAAATATATGTAGTACAAACACTGACACTCCCCCATTGCTCTGAGACAAGCTACCAATAGCTAACAGCAGCTTCCGTTTGCAGCAGTATACTTTACTGTGCATGAGGAAACTGTAAATCACAGTTGAAGCACAGCAGCCAAAAGAAATGAGAGGGGAAACCAGAAGCATCTTCTCCATAAAATATGATGCAGTTTAACCAAAATCAGTGAAAAAGTTGGTGGTGTGTGACTTAGTTTCATAAAGTGTTACATACTTATCAGAGGTGATCGCATCTGGAGCACAAAGTTACATGAACAGCCATACAGGGTGCAGAGTGGAGATAAAAAAACACCATTGACATAATTACACATCAATGTAAAGTCATTTATTAGTCAAATCTGTTATTTTATGGTTTTAATAATGTTGCTTTATGGTTGTTGAACCCGATGGAGCGTGGACTTGTCTTCTATGGGTCGTTTTTCTTTCGGTAGCAGGAGTCTTGTGCGAAACATGCTGCTGTGTGTCATCCTTAACACACCTCCAATGTAACTGAACTATCAGGAAACTAGGTATGCTACAGTCATCATTGTGTCAACCTTCTGGTTCTTCTGCATTTATTTGACTTTCAAGAAAGAACAAGGAACTGATACAGCAGAAAACAATAGAATCAGGAAACAATACAACATTACACCTGGGCATTATTTATAGAAACAAGTGAACAGGAGAACCTTTCTACAATCAAATATTATACTATTTTTGTATCAGCACATCATTTGGTTTGAGACATTGAGTCATTTTTGTGAGACATTAAAGGCAAAAACCTTTTTTTTATGCACATGTCAATTTAAAGATTTTAATCAAGCGGGAAGGAAATGCCCCGCATTCATATTTAGGTGCTCATTTTACTACAATTTGTGTATTTATGTGTGCAGATGTAGTTCTTTCTCATTATATAATGCCTCATTTGTGTATTTATATATGAAACTTCCTTCGTTACCTTATTCACCCGTGGTGTCTCAACGTGTATGCATTTTACAATGCATATACTTAAACACCAAACCTTCCATATTCTATTCATTTATAGAACATTTTATTCCTGAAAGCAAAAATTATTGCTGTATTTTCTAATTTATGGCGTGATAAAGAGAGATTTCCAGTGACCTCTAATAAGTCAACATAATAAAACAATATTCTGAACTTAGCTTTATCCAATGTTCACATTTATGTTACGGAAATGTATCAAAATTAGTGTCTTTATGTTAATTGTCTTTTTTCCATAACCTCTGAAATAAGGACGTTTCATCTGCGGAGAGGGAAGAAGATTTATTTTGTGGATTATCTAGCAAAATGTAATTAATATTATTTATTATTATTATTTTGTATTATTATTTGTTTGTATTGATTTCATTTAGAACAGGAACTGTATGTTACGAAACACCTTCCCTGGAATGTAAGTGAAGGTTAGGACCAAGAAGCAACCTCCGGTTCTGGAAAATAAAGCCAATGAAGGGTTAAAAACTCTAATTCCTCCATAAGCAGCCATATTAAAATCATATCAAATCAAATCAAATTTTATTTGTTTAGCCCAAAGTCACAAAGTACATTTGCCTCGGAGGGCTTTACAATCTGTACAGGGAGTAACATCCTCTGTCCTTAGACCAGGGGTCGGCAATTAGCGGCCCGCGGGCCAAAACTGGCCCATCATCAATTATATCTGGCCCGCTAGATGACGTTGATTTATTTAAAAAAAAAATTTAAATTAAATATATCTTTTAAACATCATGTTTTCTGTCAAAAATACAACAATTCCACAGATTTCACAACATTTATTAAAAAGTAGCTGATAAGTAACGTGACAAAACAGCAGCCAGAACGTCCTCGCAGCCTCTTTACTTGACGCACAGGTCGGAACACTAATTGCTACGCCAGTGCGCTGTAACCTGTGGAAAATAAAAGTCTCCTGTGGCCCTCATGCAACGGACAACGTGAACAAATGTGTTTCATTAAATAAATAAAAAACAAAACAAACAAGGTCGGCTCAAATATCAAATAGCCTAAAAAATGTGAATGCACATCAGCGGCATGGGGAAACAGATCTGCGCTGCTCCTGCTGAGCTACTGCGCTGCTCCTGAATTAAGAAAGATGCTGCTGTGTGCATATCCAGCCTCCAAGGATTTCATTTTCTGTGTTTGCGCCTCTGTCCCGAGAGCATATGCGTTTTTGAAGTGGCCATGCTTTGTCTCGTGGTGTCTTCTAATATTGTATTCTTCACAAACTGCAACAACCTTGTTGCAAATGAGACACGTCGGCTTGGCATTAATAAATGCAGACTGGTCCTGTATTCGGAATCAACTTTTATTTTCATGGCTTTTTCATGACAACAACATTTTGCATAGCTAGCAATCTTCAGCTAATGATTTCCACAGCATCCAAAACATAAAAAACTGGCAATTGTATACGTTAGTTACGGCAGGTTGCCTGTTTCATGACAGACGCCAGGAGATGCAGCAGTGGGCGTAAAAACAGCACATAGAAGCAAATTGATGTTTTAAATTAAATCAAATGCATTTTTAAAGTTAAATAATGTTTATTTTTAATAATAGAAAAAATAGAAAAACGTTTTTTTCCCAGTAGGAAAGCATGTTCATGGCCCGTGATGGAATTGTCAGAAAAAAAATGGGCCCGGGTCCAAACTTATTTGCCGACCCCTGCCTTAGACCCTCGGTTTGAGTGAAGAAAAAGTTGCCCACAAAAAACCCTTTAACAGGGAAAAAAGGTGGAAGTGGAAATGCCCAACTTTAACAGATAAACATGTTCACTACTTGTGTGCTACTTTGTCCAATTTTTAAATTCTTTTTGTTGTCTTTTTTCCCATTAAAGGGTCAAGTTATAGGTTCTGGTGTGACATTTCTGCTGCTGCCTGCCGTTGCCCCATGTACGAAGGCTCAGCAGCGGCCCAGGGTTCGAATCTGACCTGCGGCCCTTTGTTGCATGTCGTCCCCCATCTCTCTTGCCCCACATTCCCGTCATTCTTCACGGTCCTATTTGGTTGTGTGCAACAACATATGGTGTAGCGCTGCTGAATAACCGAGCATTAATATGTAACGTATGCAGCCACGCCACATTCCCATAAGAGCCTCAAGGTTAAAAGCTGTTTTCTTCTTCTGCATGCCGATGTCACTGCTCTTAAAGCTTCCAGTAAGGTCGGCTTAAATCTCGACAGCCCTGTTCCCAGTTCCCAACAGTCGCTAACTTTCTGTTTCAAAATGAGTGTGTCTTCAAGCGACAAAAATGATGGCACCTACAGTACATGTTTCCCGTCAGAGGAGCTTATGAATGTCTCTCTTTATTGTATGTGTAAAGGAATGTATTTCTTTGCAAACGTGGACAAGTTTTGCTCGTTTCGAAGTCATAAAACATGTTCTCATCACGTCTGAATGTTTGTTTGTTTTCCTTTTCTACAGATCCAAAACGGGAAAAAGCATTGACCCTTTTCTTTGCCACAAACTGTACTTGAACATTTGATGAAGATCACAAATACAGAATTGACCATAAAGCACTGAAATTTACAACGATGAGGAAAAATACATCCATACATCATGTTTTATACGTAAAATTTTCTTTATTACCACAGGATGTTCACGTAAATCCTACTTATGTTTGGGGTAAATTACACAAACTTGTCATCGTAGAACTCCAACAACAGAAATCCAAATAGATTCTGTCAACAACATTTGTTGTATTGAACCATGTTTTACAGCTTTGGTCTCCAAGACTCCAAACAGAAGTTATTAATGCAAGTTTGTCTGCCTGAAGAAGTGCAACTATCAACGCACACACAGACACACACACACACATATATAATATCAGAATCAGAAATACTTTATTAATCCCCGCAGCGAAATTGTGTAACATGTAGTATGTAATATGATATAATATGTGGGTGTGTTACCCAGCACTTCACCGACTCTGCTTGTACTGACTGGCTGCGGAAATATCAGATGAAGATGTATTCATGGTAGCTTGCACTGCAAATAGTTATCAGTCAGACAGTAAACATGCTTGCAGACCCTTACCTTGCAGGTTGTCGTTCACGTTTTAGTTCAAGAAAGTGAACCAAGATGCAGAAGTAAAGGTTGAACAAACCTAAATAACAAAAAAAAAAAAGGCAGATGACGAACAAAACAGTTGTCCACTGAGAAACTATGACATAATCTCCCATAAAAAACAGATTAAACAAATTAGATATAACATGTTTACAAAGATTTGGTCTCCCCCAAGCGACAACATCTATGGCTGTGAAATGAAGGCTAAGGCAAATGAACTGGCTCCAGAAGTGAGTCAGTCTCCATAAGTCCCCATGTTCAAATGTCCAACTTCACAGCAGAAATAAACATGTTTACAGCCTGGTACAAAAAACACTTTTGGTCTCTATAGCTAATTTCCCCGTTACAACTGTGCTAAGTCTGATTCAAATTATATAAAAGATTAAAGTTATATATAATTAACAGCATGGCCGTGTTCATTGATTTATTAATTGGGTGTCACATCCATTTACGGGAAGGTTTCCTCGTTTCCAGCCTGGTAACCTCTGATACTACGCCATTTGTTATCTTTGTCTGTTAGTTTGTCCTTTGCATGCATTCTTCCGTTGTCAGTCAGTCTAATCACTGAGTGTTGAGTGATGGATGTTGTGCTTTGACCTTGTGAGAAAGGTATCGAATCAGCTCTTTGCTTTGGGTAAACATAGCATGGAAAATAAACATAAACATAGCTTTGTCAGTACAAGCACAGAATTTATCATCTAGCAAAAGTTTGTTCAGGTTTCCAGAAAGGTGCCATTAAAACTTGTTTCTAAATTCTTCAGATGATTCAGACGCATTTTTCCTGACTTGTTTGTCTAACAGGCCTTTTTTTTCTGTTATATATGATAATATCAGTGGTGGAACACAACAGGTACTGTACAAAAGTACAATAACATATTAACTAACATTATTTTAATATTAAATAATAAAATTGTTGCACAACACACTTCCTTCTCTATATTTTGGTGTGATGTTACTTCCTTCTTGGAAACATATTCCAGTTTTTTCACTTTGACAATGTATACGACTGACAGCTGATGTTCATTTAGTGGTGAAACTTTAAGACACGCCCTGTGTGAGCTGCCTATAAAGAACGAGGAGCTGAGCACCTGCTGCATCAAGCATCAGAGTCCTGGTGCAACAGGTAAGCTGAGCTTTTCTCTCTTGTCTTACCTGATTCATCTGAGGACCACCATCATGGCTCCGACTTTCCTTTTTCTCATCATCCTCTCACTGACGGCCGTTCGTCCGGTAAGTCCGAATCTTTCAACCCAAGCAGAGAAATAATCTGCCAAACAACATCGTAGACATCATTTTAAAATACGCAATTTTGTCTTCCAGGGTGCAACCGACGAAAAAGCAGGTGAGTTGTGATAAATCCTCCAAATATCTTTTCTGTTCCTCTCGATTCAGATTTGTCATGAATAATTTCAGACTGCTGCAGCTTGTTTCTGATATTTCTGTTTTCTCTTCTTGCTTCCAGAACTTTCTGAAGAAGACCCCTCTGAAATAATCGCAAAGGCTAATGAAGGCATCTGTAAGACAGTCTTGTAACTCATCACATAACATCATTAAAACAAGTTACTCATAAGCTCATGTCCATGTAAACATGTAAAACTCTTGTTGTTCTGCAGCGACAAAACTGGTGCATGGTGACATTATGCCAAACCTGGACAGGAATGCAGTCCCCTGCACCAGCAGAGGCTGCAAGTGGCCTAAATATGGACGCTACGTCTACGTGCCCGTCTATATCTCCACTAGATACAGTAAGTTGCTGTAATTTAACTTTTGACTTGTCAGTGTCAGCGTTTGGTTTGAATTAAAAGGTGTAGATGGTTATTTTGAAGGATGTAGTTAAATTGCATCATGCAAACAGGGTTTCTATGGTGGCCCTGAGGTGCAAAACACAATAAATTTGCAGAAATGACCAGAATGATGTATGTGCAGAGCTTAAAGGAAAGTTTCTCTGACTGTAACATACCAGTTAAACCAGTTTGGATGCCTGTCATTGGTCTAATATGCAACTTCCATAGGAGCTAGATGTTAAAATCATTTTTAATTTGATGTTAAAATATTTAAACTACATCTTTGGGACATTAATGTCATACTGTACTAAGTAGTTAGATCAAAATAGCATCATATCCAGAGGGGGAAATAGTTTATGTTACCCTTGAATTACTAAAATTTGCTTATCGTGCATTCATTTCCATGAGTCCTCCTGAACCTCAAAACCGAGTTTTTATAATCTGGTTTCAGCTGCAATATCATCAAATGGCCAAAGTTCAAGACTGAGATCAAATTTAAACTGGTCATACTGGATTTAATTTAGAACTACAAATTTAGTTTAGGACTGAGGAATGGTTTGTAAATGTGAGACATACTTTGACTTACTTGAGGAAAGCTTCATGATTTGATTAGGTATGACTGGAGTTACGGGTATGTCCCGTTTGTGAAGAGAAGCAGCTTCTCAGCAGCCTGTTCTTCTCATCTTTACAGCCAGGTCAGAGCGCAGCACCATCATTAGAGCCCTGCTGACCTTCCACTCTACCACCTGCATCCGCTTTGTCTGGAAGCGATGGTGGCATCGTAATTACCTCTACTTCTACTCTGGATCTGGGTAGGAACACAGACACATGCTCTTTCTAGGCCAGTTAACTTCAACTCCAAAAGCAATCAATGCATTAACAATGTGTGTCTATGTGCGTGTCAGATGCTGGTCTTCCCTCGGTCGTCAGAGCCGAGGACAGCTGGTTTCCCTGAGGAAAAACGGCTGTGTGTACACGGGCACAGTGCAGCACGAGGTTCTCCACGCCCTGGGATTCCACCACGAGCACGTTCGCTCCGACAGAGACAGCTACGTCAGAATCCTCACAGACAACATTCAGTCAGGTCAGCTCAACCACATGAAAACACTTTGACAGTTCTGGTTTTACGTTATGCAACGTTGAGAACCATCGCAGGGACGAGTTTATAGATCAGAGAGTCACAGATTACTCGAATAAGACTAATAACAGCTTGCTAAACATAAAGCACACCCAAGGCTGATGGGAATGTTTTGATGGCTGATGATAGCGATCGAAAAGTTAAGAGAATCACCAAAAAATTTAAATACACCATCTGTGACCCGTGAATGTCCGCACAAACATTTGTGCTAATATATCTTATCAATGTTGAGATACTTCACTGGATACGTTTCTTACATTTTGGTCTTTGCTCCTGTGCAGGAAGAGAACACAACTTCAGGAAGGTGGCCACTAACAACTTGGGTACTCCCTACGACTTCAAATCTGTCATGCATTACAGCCAGTGAGTGTTTACGTGTGCGTTTTCTGATGCAAATATTGTCATCAATTATGTTGCTTGACTTTAAACCACATCATCTTCAAAAGATTAACCAATAAACTGAGGGAGCATCCGTCGTTAACTGGAAAAGAAGATTCATTCATAGTCGCGTTGTTTGAGAATTGAGAATTGTACTGAAGCAGTGTGCACTTGTGTTTGTGTATGCATGTCTCTCTCTAAAAATATTGTTTCTTCCTAAAGATACGCCTTCTCCAAAAACGGAAAGCCAACCATCGTCTCCAGGAGCAATCCTAGTCTTTACATCGGACGCAACTATGCGATGAGTTACAATGACATTCAGCGTGTCAAACGGCTTTACCAGTGCTGTGAGTGAAAATTGACACTACATTATATATTACATATTATAAGTCATACACTTAACACAAGGAAAATGAGATATATTATACATCTGAGATTGTTACCTATGAATCAAAATTTCTTTGTTTTGTTTTTTTTCTCAACCAGAAATTCAATGACGGAAGGGAGCAGTCGACCTCCAGATCCAGTCTTGGCCCGTCATGATTACACCTAAGCTACAGAAACTTGTCTTGAATATAGAAATGTGCTAATGCGATGTTGAGATCTGAAGTGCTGCCCGTCTTATAGAGATTTGCAGCTTGCCAGAGAAGCTCACGAAGGTTGTGAGAAATACATTTTTGTGTCGGGACTTAGTGGAACAGCTTTGTTTCAGACAGGCCAATCTGCAGGGTCACCTGCTGGAGGTCACTGATGTTACATCTCTTGCTGCTCAAGTTGAATTAGTAACCTTTAAAGGGATTGTTCAGCCTTTTTTTTTGTTTGTTTGTTTTTGCTTCAAATCATTTACTAACCTCTGAAATATAAACTTTATGTTTAAATTTTACTGAAAGGGCTCACAGAGAGAAAATACTAAAAGTTAAAGTAAGCATTACCCTGAATATCCCTTAAGGAGACATTACAGATTACAAAATGAAGGTTTGGGATGGAAATTCTAATTTCAACTAAGTGCAAATCAGTGTTGTTGAGTTGAAATAGTAGTATGAAATAAAAATAAAAACAGTACCATATGTACTACTGAGTTTGCTTTTCCACATGTGGTTCAGGTTTGATAGGATCCAATAGCAATATGTTGATTAATGTTTAACAATTAATTATCAGGACAACTTGGGCCAAACATATTATCATATATTTTGTTTGCTTTCCTTTGGTTTGGGTGTTACTTTTGCTTTTCCTGCATATCTTTCCATAATCAAGAACTTATTGTGTTCATTTCTTCAATGGAGTGAGACGTTTGTTCAATAAAATCAACCAAAACAAATAAAAGAAAGGTTGTGGTGTCATATTTCCACCTATAGGAGGCAGTACCCTCCATCGTTTTAACAGGGATGTGCAACACAGATTGGATCTTGGGTTCTCCCTTAGCTCATCAGTGTAAACCTGAGAGTCAGTCCTTTGTTTTCAGTGAAGTAAATCACAATTTCATTGGTTTTAATAGGAACGAGGCTGTTATCACTCACACTGACAAACAGCCCACATGTTTTTTTTGCTATATTGTTTTACCTTAGTGTGCTTTTCTCTTGGTGCTTTAGCAGCAGTGGTGGAAGAAATACTCTTTACCTGAACGATTGAAATGAAGTACCAGTACTTACACTGTAAAAAAAAAAAGACACATTTATGGAAAATAATAATAACTACTTTTAATTAAAGCTGTTTGAGGTAGAGCTAATTATATGGTTAATTTAGACATAGGGTAACCAAGCTAGGGGTCGGGCCCCTCAGAAGGGTCATCAGATAGACTTGGGTGGTTGTGAGATGATTAATGGGAGAGGAAATATGATGAAATATTCGAGGAGCCCCGACTAGACACGTTTTTTTAAGACTCATCAATCCACGATGGAGAACGACTACTTTAATCTTTGAAATGTAACTTCTAGTATTTAGTAACTATTAACTATTTGTTGTTTAAGCATAAAAACAGCATCAAACTGAAAGTCTTAAAACTGTACGTTCAGTAAATGTTTTCCAGCCACACATTTTTCCAAAAGTGACTTTGCAGTTTTATTCCCGGCATCACATGGACTCACCCTCTGTCACCTGCAGGTTATGACTAACTGCTGTCAAGAATAGAAGCCACGAGCGCACGCCTTGACAGCATTGTGTCACCTTGTCTATTTACGTACACTCACTATTTTAGTCATAGTCATTATTTAAATATGCAGCGAGATCACTGCTGTCTGTGGTTTAACTATCCTGTACTCTTCATTTTCTCTTTGCTTTAAACAGATTTCTGCATATGAATTTGTCATTTGCTGCTTTGCTTTGAACACTGCATAGCTATATCTAATGAATTCAAAGCATGTGCTATCGTCACTCCTTTATCCCTTAAAATAAATAATCAGTATTAATCAGTCGCTTGGTATATGACCACTTTAAAACAGGATATTGCAATGCAGCATGAAAGAAAAAACACATGCACAATGGACCCTCTTAACATGAGCACACAGCTACAGAATACTTTCATATTAATACATTAAGTATCAGCTAAAAAAATGGATATAGACTAACTAAATCCAAGTCAGGCAGGCGGGTCAAAAAGAGATGGCTGGAACACAAGTGCATGACACTGACAACATGACAAACTGGCAAAGGTAAGAGCTGGTGAGCTTCTATACACTAAAGGACTGATGAGATAGCCTTGAGATCTGAGTCTTTTTTCTAACCCCAGATACTAAGGAAAAGAGATTTAGTGCTTCCTTTCTTATCTCCTTGAGCAGAGGATACACTGGACCATCCTTTTTGCGAGAGGAAAGGAGAAAATGTGGGTCGTGCCTCATCATCTCCTGCTATGATGGTCATTCAAATGAATGTATAAAACATGAATTTTGCATTTAGTGTGACGGTCAATACCTTTTCCTTTGAAATGTGACAGATGCTCTGTGTCCCTGCAGATCATCATGGAAGTTAGCGTTGATTATTAAGCATCGATCTTTTGCCATAATTTGTCAATATGTTAATATGACTGGACAGGTGGATGAGCAATCCTTCTTCATGTGACAACAACTTTCACTTTTGTGACAGGTTGTCTATACTGTATATTCCTTGCCCATCTTCTGAATGTCGTAGTTTCATCACAGACTCATGTCAAAACCTTGACCTCGTGACATTTTCCATCGAGGTCAAGGAAAAGTGTTAAGGAAAGGACGTGGGAGGTAATCTCCTACATCCTTAGGAGCCCAGGATTGTTGGGAATGTCCAAGGGCATTTGGTGGACAGGTGGAGAATGGCAGGTTGGAGCCTGGAGGGGAAGTGAGAAGTGGTTGGAGACAGGGACAGAGCAGCTGACTGAGCGAAATAAAAATATCCGAGGTGGAGAAGAAGGCACACAGCTAGATTTTTTCTGTCACGATGACAAGATCGTAGATACTCAGAAAGCCAAATATTCTCTAACTTCATCATCCAGCTGGTAGCGGACATCAAGTGCACGCACAGTCCTTATAAACAGATCATTTCTGTAGCGTCATCCCTTGCTGCCCTCTCTCTCTCTTCCTCTCTGCTGTTTATTTGACTGAAGTGACTCATCACTCGGCAGCGCTGGGACTCGTCTCCCAACACAGCGAGCTCCCATCGTTTCCCTGGCAAAAACTAAAATTAGGAGAAATTTTAGCGCCAGCAGAAAGTGGCTCTCCACAGAAAGCTTTATTTTGAGAGGCATCCCTCTCATCTAATGTGCTGCAGGCATTCGCACACTCACATATGGGTACAAATGTGTGCAGACAAGCACCGGTAATCCCTACAGTGTCTGACTCTGTGTGTTTGTGTGTCTGGGCAAGAGGTGGAAGATTTTACAGCATTTAGTCTCCTGGTTATTTGATTAATTATTACATAAATACCAAACTCATGTGATTGACGGTTTTCTGGGATGTGTTTCCTTGTAAGCAACATGTAAGCAAAAATGCTTCAACCAGGAAGATATGGACTACATATCAGTGCTGTTTTATTATTAAGAAAGGCAGATTGTGTTTGCTGCACACAATGTCTCATTGATCTGATGACGTACGGTAAAATTGTTCAAGGGAACATTTAATCTTCCATAAATAAAACATAAAGCTGGTGATATTCTACTCTGTTAAAGGTGTATCATCATGATTAATTAGGTTTATTTATATAGCAGCTCTTTATAAAATGATCTACAGAGACTCAACAGTTCCCATCAGGAACAGGTACTTGGCGACAGTGGCTAGAAAAAAAAAGGTAGAAACCTCATAATCAAACTTTATTTGTATAGCACTTTTCATACAAAACATGTAACACAAATATATATATATACACGCACACACACACATACTTACATATATACATACATACACACACACATAAATAGACAACTAAATACTAACCAAATAAATAGAAGTGAAAATGGACAGAACACATTAAAATACATGAACAGCAAACGTATGTAAATAAATCGTTCACGTAAAAACCAAATTAAAGAGACTAAAAGTCTTAAGTTTGCTCTTAAAAATATGACTAATAGTGGTAAAAATAATTAGAATAACGATAGTATTTGTAGGTGAAACCACGATCCTCGATCTAGGCCAAGTGACAGCCTCCGTGGCTTGGAAATGAAGCCAATGCGGAAGTGCCAAAAACTTCAGTTTCTCAAGCTGCCACATGAGGCTGGTTACAGAACTTTTCAACGTACATATATTAAAGTGAGCCTTCCTTTTCACTGATTACCTCCACAGAACAAGTAGAAAAGCTAGTAACGTAGCCTGATTTGCTTTGTCTGTCACTTTGCAAGTCTTGGCGGTCCTTAGAAATCTCTTTGGTCATGTGATACTTGTCTTCCCATAGTCTAAGATGAAAGTACTACTCTCCCAGAGTTTATTTTTTATTAGCATTCAGGAACAACATGCTGTATCCCATGAGTGTTCCTCCACGCATACTGGGGGGGGTCATATGTTGGAGTTGCTGCAGTAGCAGGAGAAGACACACGTAACAAAATACACATTTCAATGGAGAGCTGGGACTTGATAGAATTTTTGAGAGAGTTGCAGAATATAAATGTTGTTTGAAGCATCTCGGCTGCTCTTGGGTCAGTCCAACGCTCTTGTTTAATTTGTATCCAGGTTTCAGGAGGCGGGAATGTGTGCAGGCGAGTGGGCGGCAGAATAAAAAAAAAAAAAACCTTTATTCCTTGTCAAACAGTGACCTTTAAGGTGACGGATGGGCGTGGAGGTATGATTTATACAGAAGTGTGTGTGTGTGTGTGTGAAGGATAGGAGATAGAGAGAAAGATCTCTCTCACAAACACACTCATTTGTGTGTGGAGGAGTAAAGAGCGGCTGGTATCTTAGCAACAGCACGTTAACGGAGGAGAGGGGAGAATGTGTCGGTGAAGGTGGATGGTATACCAAACTACTGATATTCTGCACACATACACTCACTATCCTGTGTTAGATTAAAACTATTTGAAAGACATGGTCGGCAGAAGCTGAGTGTACGGTCTGGTTAAGTGTATTTGTCGACTAGAGGACTGTCTGTGCCCGGATCAGATGGGGTGTCTTCCACTCTACAGGTGGAAACTGGGCGTTTTCGCTCAATTAGAGGATAGAAAGTTTCACGTAAATGATCAGCGGGGGGTCGAAAATGTAATGGACTTTTTATTCTATTGTCCATCACATCACAACATTAGATAGCAGCTTTTCTGTCAAATGTCCTGATTCGTGACGTTTGACATGTTAAAGGGACGACTTATCTAAAGGAATGTCTAAAGAGTTGGGTTGTGTCTTATTTTGGTTTTACGTTGTTTGACATGCAAGGTGTATTATATTTGTTCTGTTGCTCTCAGTAGGTTTATTGCTCAGTTGCTTGTTGTACTTTCTGTGTCTTCCCGAGAGAAATGTGACTATAGTCTGTGACTCATTACAAGTGCTGTCCAAGAGTTTGGGTAGTTAAATTAATAGCATGAGTTTCTATCGGGATTTCTTCTAGTAAAGGCGTCTTCTCCTCAGTAAGGGAGGAATCCTTTGTCAGCATAACAACTCAGTTGAACTCATAACCTTTACCATTTACCTTTCAGCTGACTCTTACATGTTACAATTGTATGCTCAAATTGTCTTTGTAACTGGTTTTATTCTTAAATCAGTGACAATATCGGAGTTAATTTGTTAATCTCTCAACACAGGGTAACCAGGAACACGAGGGATCCTGTGGCTTGAACTGCTGTACTGGCGTACCATGGAACAAGGTCCAAGAAATCAAAGCAGTAGTCTAAATCAGACTGCAAACAAAAACCCAAGGATGGCTGGAACACTTGAATGTAGAAACCTAAAAACATGAACATGAACATGGTAGTTTGTTGCTCAAGCTCCTAGACAGCAGACAAAAGTTATTTTTGGTTGTTTTACCTTTTTTTAAATGCAGGACGAGGCTGTTTACGAGGCCCTTATCCTGTCAGAAACAGGTTTAATCTATACTTTAAAGATAACAGTTTCATTTAGGTTTTTTCAGGGTGATGAAGAAATGTTAAAATATTAATCGACTGTACATTAATTTCACTTTTTACACTCTTTAAAAAAAAGGCCTCACAACCCCTTTGTGAAGGAGTCAGGACCCCCAGGTTGGGTACCAATATTCAAACCCCTGCTTTGTCCCCTCAAACTCTCAGTCGGGCAGCACAGAAGCCCACACAGCAAGAAGGTCCAGGGTTTGAACCTCAGCCATTCCAGGTCCCATTTGCACCTCAGCTGGGTGCTCCACATGTGTGTTATGGTTAGCACTTGCACCTAAGTAATTATTTTGGGGGGACTGATGAAGCAGCAGGCCACCACCCTGAGTCTTGACACCTTTGTTCCTAGCCACTTCAGCCAAATAACAAATCTGATTGGCCCCTGTTAACTCAGATGCATTGACCTTCATCCATCCCCACTGACCCTCTGATCATCATCAGAGTCCATTCATGACTCTGACCAACCTTCAATCCCTGATAATCGACTCCTGCCATCTCTTCTCTCGACCCTCAATGATCCAACACGGCCCTCATCCAAACAGCTTTGCAAAATGTGCTTTCATTTGAATTTTTCTTTTGCTGTTTCTGGAAGTTCAGTTAAAATTTGCACTACATTTGATCATCATGTGCCATACTTTTGCTGCTTGTTACCACTGTCTGGGTTGCAAACCCTAAAAAATGGGTCATGTCATTGACGTTGAAGCTCACCATTACTGAACCACAAGAACATAATCATGAATATTCAATGCATTCATGGAAATCATAAAAACAGGTTCAGCTTTTTACTCTTTTTTACTTTTAATGGAATAGTTTAATGTTTTGTGAGATACTCCGCGTTTTTTTGTGAGAGGTAGACGAGAAGGTTGACACCACTCCTTGTATTTAAGTTTTTTCTACAAATTTAACCAATGAGATCTAGTCTTCGTGCAAAATTTATCTAATTACCTGCTGGATCTAGCCAAACATAGAGACATAAGAGTGGCATTGAACTAATTAAACCCTTGCTAGTAAAGAAAAGATGGGTATGTCTGAAATGCTGAATTTCTTACCTTAATTTTCATTGAGTTTGCAATGTCAGTGAATTATTCCCAGCTGATTTCTTGCACTGACTGGCCAGCATCAGTTTGATATTTCTGCACACCAGTATACCAGTTTGTCTGTGGTCTCCAGATCACACGCAGGGCTCCAGCTGCTATTGAAAATTGAGTACAACAACCTTTTTTTTTCTTAGCCTCCCTATTGTCCTCCAAACCTGTACCTTTTCAGACCCATCTTGTTTTGATGAGGCCTCTTTACCTCGCTGTCTGTCTCACTTTCTCCATCTCACACCCTCGTACGCACACACATACACACTTCTAGGAGGTGTTTCTATCTTTTCAGGGTGTGAATGGGATTGGGATCACGAGGGACCAGAAAAGCATGGATGATGGATGAACGGATGGATATAGGGAGGTTACTGGGATGGATGGACTGAAAGAGAAGGGTGCCATGAAGTCAGAGAGGGGGTGTTGAAGCTGAAATGACATCTGTTACAAGATGGATGGAGTAGACTGATGGAGATGAAGGTAGAGAAACAGACAAAGAGAAGAGGTTGTGTCATCAGCATCTGACCTGATTACGTACAATAAATATACCTTGATAAAACAGATGGAGGAAAGAACAAGTAGAAAGGTGGAGGAACACAAAGAAAACCTGATGCAGATGACATCATTACTACACTTTAGCTCACTGCTAGATGAAGAACAACTCTCTACTGTTGCCACAGGATTCAAAATATATACTTGCTTTTAGGTATCCAGGATGTATTTGTGCTTACATAATGAATTGTGTGTCCTGAAAACTTCACATCAGAACACATCGGCTATCATCTGATGATTTAACCTTTGGAGGCAACAGTCAATGTTTCTGGGCTCCCAGTGTACCTGCAAAGATTACATTGTAGCCAAGCAGCAACCTCTGTGGCTGTAAAGTAAAGCCAATGCAGAAGTGCCAAAAAATGCAGTTCCTCAAACGTCCACTGGATGCTGGCTCCAGAAGTGAGTCAGTCTCCATAAGTCCCCATGTTCAAATGTCCAACTTCACAGCAGAAATAAACATGTTTACAGGCCCCATTCATGACAACTGTACTGAGGGTGGATTTTTATAGAACTTCAAATCATATTAAGGCTTCAAGTTATGCAGAATTAAGAGTGTGGACGACAGCTTTGATTGACAGGTTGGTGCCGTCACAAGAGACAGGACACACATCACACTCTGAGCTTCACGACGGCTCTTCAGAAACCTGCGGGTGACATCACAGAGACTACGTCTATGTTTTATTCAGTCTCTTCATTCAGTTGTAGCCCGTTTCACAGCCGCAGGCAGCAGCACTCTCCCTCAATACTTTCTGTCCCCATTAGTCACTTTTACATAAATACTTGGTAAATAAATACTTTTTACATGCAGTTTCCGTAACCATCATATTAAATGGCAATTGATCTTTGTAGCTCATAGGAAAAGTGGGAAAGAATAAAATCATATCAAGACAGAAAAAGCAAAGTCCAAATCTATAATCAAACGAAATGGATAAAGGACGATAAAGGATAAAGGACAGAAAAAGGTGAAAAGGTGCAGCGTGAAAGGTGAAGAGAGAGAGAGAGAAAGAAAGAAAGCTGCAAAATGTTTTAAGGTAACATATTTATTATGTAAAAATAATGTTCCAGAGTCCAGAGAGCGACACAAAATCCTCTGGCTGCAGAGGTAGCAGTAACATTATCGACACCAAATGAAGAAAGAGGTCTGCACAGATGAGCAGCTGGGGTAAGAACAGGAGGCAGCTGCAGAGGACACACAACATAACAACCTCACAGCAGGCGACACCACCCTGATATTGCTTTATGCAACTCATAAGTGTTTATGTTGGAGAAAGATAGGTCCAGTCCAGACAAAAATTGCCAGGGTTGAATTTTGCTCCCAGTCTCACCCTGTCTACAGTCGAACAGAGGCTCCAAATCACTGTGGTTCTCCCGAGACTCCATGCTCCCAAAGTCACCGCCACTTTGGAGACATCAAATCAATCCGAGCGACTCAGACACACTTAGTTTGAAGCATACAGCCTTACAAACCTGCATTTTCATTCATGTGCATGACTTAAAATGCTGATATAATGATTTATTAAATGTCTCAAAAGCTACAACGGTGTGCCAGAGGCACAAGACACTGAGCTTCTCTACACCTGCAGGAGAACTGCACTGGATTTGAAAGTATTTTTTTCAGAAATCCGCTGGGAGACAGACGCTGTGTTATAAAATCTTTTTTTTATTCTGGAGGAAGAAAATTGATGTCTGATGCATCTGCTAACAGGGACGCAAGGAGGGGAAGGGGGGAGTTAGTGAGGAAGGGATGGTGAGAGATGGAGGGTGAAGGACAGACTGTTAGCTCATGAAAAAAGATATATCAAAGTGAGGTATGAAGGTGAGAAACAGAGAGGAAGAAGGTCCTTGGCACTGAGCAATATCCTTCTCCCACTGGGTGTCATTACAGACTAAGAGCCTCTGATCAAAGTCTTTAAAGACTCCACGTGCTGCTAAGCCGGGCACGATCGCACCGTGATGGCACAAGTATTAAAAAACATCATTTTTGTTCCCTTTCCCGGCCTGCAACCTCACCAACATTCGCCTCTTTGACGTTTTTGTCTGCTGATACTTTAATGAGGGCACAAAAAAATGGCCTGCTAAAAGATACGGCTGTAGACTCTTTTCCAAAGTGAGTGAGAAATTGTGAAGCATATTATGAGCTCTGAGAGGCTGCACTAAGGCACAGTGGTGATTCAGGCGATCATAGTTTAGTTTAGTTTAATTCAGCACGAAACACAATGTACATCTGAGGCTTTTGTCATGAGGTATTTGGTAATAATACAAAGTATGGGACAAACTGAAATGTTGACCTAAAGATGGCGCTTTTATTTAGTCAAGTTATTTCATCTTTAGGTATTTCACTCAAAATCAAATGACACACTGCTAATTTTGCAAGATAAAAAGTCATTCATTCATCCATCTCTCATCAGGGTCACGAGGGGCCGATCCCAAATTACATTGGGCGAAAGGTGGTGTACACCCTGGACAAGCCGCCAGTTCATTAAAAGGATGACAACCATTCACACCAATAAACTTTTAAAACCTGCACGTCTTTAGACTGTGGCAGGAAGCCACAAGCCAAGAGGAGAACAAAACAATTTCCCCTTTATCCTATAAAGGTCCAGTGTGTAAGATTTCGGAGTATCTATTAGCAGGAATGGAATACAATATTCATTAGTAAGTTTGCATTGGTGTTAATCACCTGAAAATAAGAATCGTTGTGTTTTCGTTGCCTCCTTTACATCTACAATGTTGAACTGAATTTTTGGTACAGTAGCCCAGAACACACAAAACCAAACACTGGCTCTAAATATGGCCTTTTCCTACATGTCCGGACGAAGAGCGAGAGAGTTTTCATTTGGTTTCATACTGCAACTTCACTGATAGTTGCCACTAAATCCTACACACTAGACCTTTAATATCCACCAAGACACTCTACTGATGACTTCTAAATCACCTCACCTGATAACTATGACCACAGAGTCCACAGGTCAGACCTGAAAACATTCTTGATTTCATTAGCTGTACAAATCTTAGGCAACTGTAACGGATATCCGAAGGATTCACAATGCAGACTCTGAGACAAAAGTACAAGACAAAGAGACGCTGGGACGCTGTACAGTTAAAGACGAACTGGTGACAAACAAAGGGAGCACAGAGACCAAATAGAGGGAAAAGGAGAGGGGAAACAATCAGGCACAGGTGAAACACATGAGGGAGGCAGGTAATCAGGGAGCAGGGATGACACACAGGGAAGGTGGAGACCTGAAAGACAAGACAGGAGGATAACACAAAACATGACAGTTCAAGACATGACAACAGATGAGTCATGCTTCAAAGGTTGCAAAGAAAACCTGCAAGACTAAAAATGACTTGCCTTGCCAGGTTGAACTTAACATGGGGACTGGTTAACATGGAAACAATAATGGGAGCTCACTGTGTGTGTTGTCCCATGTGCCACAGGGAACAAAGAGCAAATATTCACAGAGGCTGGTGCTAATGTGTACCATTAGAGGACCTCCAGAGAAAAATGTTGTTTCAGCAAGTGCTCCAAAACGGTTGTGTGCATCTTCAAGAAACAAAGCCCTCTAATGGCCGTAGGGATGGCTCAGTTGCACAGGAGACATTTTGACATATCATGGCAGGAAACTCACAGGCGTATTAATGATTCCTGCATTCCACTTAGGGTAGATCCTACTGTTGTGCATGCTGGTTACTGGAACCGAGCCGTTGTTACTGTTATTAAATCCACTTGTTTTTTTTTCTACTGCTGTGACAAGTCAAAGTGTCTGCTGTGCAACCAGACCATTATGGCTGTTCCCCAAAACAACAGTGCTTGTTTACTGCCTAAATCTTCTCAAATGAGGGACTATATACTCATGGGGCTACTTTGGAGTACTGAAGCGGAGTCATACAATGTTAATTTAAAATATACAGTAATAGTCGTGCGTATTTCCTGAAATACAATAATCACAGTAAATTAAATCCGTAGATCCGTGGTTTGCTTTGAAATTAGCGATGAATTGAAAACATTTTTAATTGTAGTATTGAAATGTTCAAGGGTAATGTGTCACATTATCTGGTGCAGCACAATGTTTCTTGTTCTGAGCTGAAAAAAATATTTGAGAAACATTGCCTGAGAGGTCAGGTGTGTTGGATGAAACAACCCCCTCCACTCACCCTCACACTAATGCAAAAATGTGAAACCCCCTCGTCTAGAGTCAGTATTTAGTTTGCCCTTTCTGGGTTACTGTAGAAACACGGTGGTTCAACAATGGAAGAGGACCTGAAGTGTCTGTCCATATAAAAGTCTCATTCTAAGGTAACAAAAACATAGTGGCTTTTATTTTTTTAGGTGGATAAAACATAGTTATTAATATTATATTTCATTCAACAGCTAAACTCTGTTCAGGGCTCACTAGATCCGACAAACTGGACCTTTAATCCAACTTTAGATCATAAAATGCTTTTAACTTTTAATTTGGAAGGCACAGACAAACATGTTGTTGATAGGAGTGTGTTTGAATACGGGTGATTTAATTTGCAGGATTTTTAGGCTGTCACATGTATGTATATAATCCAGGTAACAATTGGCAAATCAGTTTAGTAGCTCCTAAATATATTTCACAGAGGAGGGGTTGATATACGATTTTCCTCCCTTTGCCCGCACCAATAAATGAATTCTGCCTTGTTAACTATGGTAACATATGAGCGGAAATGCGACAACAATGCAAGCGGCACAGCATGCCTCGTTAAATCCGAACAAATCATCCAGCCTGTGTGTGTGTGTGTTAGTGTGTGGCCATGCGTTTCCATAGCCAGATATGTATGTGTGTGTGTGTGTGCCAGAGCGAGGATGAGGGTGGTGGCTGGTGCTGACTCGATCCAGGGCTTGATCTGCAACACAGCCTGTCGGCTCACACAACACACACTCTATAATTGGACTCAGAGGAGCAAGGACATCCGCCCTCAGGCAGTGGATTATGCTGATATATGGCATATATTGCTACCCTAACATTCCTATCTCATATCTGGTTCTACTGTGAGCCTGCATTTAGTATACCTGCACAGTAAAATAAGGGAAGAGTAACGTAACTGTGCATCAGGGCCCCGATTGACATGCCAATCTGGGATGTCTTGACACAAATCAGCTTCAAGCCTGTTGTGTTTTATCTCCAGAAATATTTTAATATCAAACAATAGATCACTCCTCTGGGGCATAACACACACACATTCAAAAGGCTTGATTTAGAACAGCTCATTCATCACAGGCAAGTCCGTGCGAAGGAATGGCAGCGTCTATATACTATAGCACTCAAGTCCTGAGCTTTGTATTGTTGATAGTTTAACTTGGTACCAACAACCGGAACCAGAATATACATCAGTACGTTGATATCTTTGATTTTTTTTTAAAAAATGGGTTTCCACCTTAAATCTAAAAAGGTCTCTGCAGATAAAGCTTCCTTGTAGTCCGTGAGCCAGAGGGGTTGGCCGTTACCGAAAAAGTGCCAAAGGCTACCATACCTTTTCTGAAAGCCTGGAATCTCAACTTTTCAATGATGTATGATGGCCATCTGACAAGAGTAGCTGTTTTGAGTTATCACACATAATGTAAGCTAAGGTTGAGAAAATAATGCGTATAAATTAAGCAGACACTGATATAGCTATAAGTCTATATTGGACATATTGGAATATTTTATTTTGTTATGTTTGGTATCATTTTAAAGGGGAGACTCTGAGCTTTCACTTTAATCCTTTTGTGAACATTTTGGATAAGTACAGCCAACCCTGGAGCTCTTCAAACTTTCAATCACACACATTTTCCTGCCATTTCCGCCTATGTCATATATTGTCTTTTAATTCTGTGGCACCAGGGAGCCTCAGAGAAACAAAATCCAAACACTGAAATACTGGCATGACCCTGAGGATTCAGAAAATGTATTGGGTTTACAATCTTATGGAAGTTGAGAGATTGTGTTGTGAGCAAGTGGCAACCTCCATGGCTGTGAAGTGAAGCCAATGTGAAAGTGCCAAAACCTTTAATTCCCACTTGAGACTGGCTACAGAACATTTTAACCTCCATACAGTAAGTCCCCGTATTAAAATGTCCAACTTCACAGCAGAAATAAACATGTTTACAGCCTGGTACAAAAACCATTTTGGTCTCTATAGCTACGTTCTTTGCTCACGACAACAGAATTTCATTTTAATCCACCCATTCAAATTATATTAAGGCTTAAAGTAATAGATAATTAACAGCACAAACACTTTGATTGACAAAGACCAAAAACATCTGTATTGTATTTAACGTAACTCTGCCAGGCTTCTTCGTCAACTTCATTTCTGCCTTAAACACCGTTCAACATCACCAGATGATCGGAAACCACCAGCACAACATCCTCCATTCACTGGGTACACCAGTGCCCTCAGACCACAGAACGTACAGTAAGAGTAGGAACTGTAATATCCTAACACTGGAGGTTGCATCCTAAGCCCCTTTCTGTTTACCCTCTACTCCAATGACTCTTTCGGCCACTCAATACTCTGCCGACACTCAATGACGATAACTCTGTTTGAAGTTATCAAGACTTTATCTCCCACATCACACAATGGTCCACAAACAATCATCTGGAACTGAGCGTTAAGAGAACAAAACTGATCTTCAAACACTCGTAGCACAGCTCACAGCCCTGTATGCATCAATAATGAAACCGTTGAGATTGTGGAGTGCTACAGTCACTGCCAACAACTATTTATCTGATTCTTCAACATGCCAACTGCCTCAAATAAGAAGAAACTCAAACATCACATACCGCGCCTCTATAATCATCGGTCTCCCCAGTCCCAACCTCTCAGACCTCAACAGTACAGAGCATACAGTATAACACACGACCCCAGCCACCCCCTCAACTCATCCTTCATACTGCTGCCATCTGGTCATAGATTCAGGTCCCTGGCCCGTAAACAAGCGCACCATGGCAGGAGTTTTGCCCCTTCTGTCATAGCATCTCTTAACCAAACACCCAGTCATTTGCTGAGAGCTATATGGATGGGATATGGGTAGAAAAATGTGCAGAATTAATATTTATCTTTGTGGTTGTGTTCTGGCGTTTAATGTATTTTATGCATGTGAGGCTTTGTGCAGACTGTGGCAACACATTTCTATGTGAGGACAATAAAGCATCTATCAATCTATCTATTTCTAAAGCATCACGGACCCAAAATTATATTCCATTCAATGCATCTCATATATTACGAACAAATTAGACCGCGTGCCCTGCAGCTCACGGCACAAAGCGAACACACCAGGTGTTTGATGTCTGAACAGCTTGCTCTCCGTCATATCCGGGCTTTCACTTAAAATTCAACTCATGTGGTTGTTTTTATGTGTTGTGTGTGTGTGTGTGTGTGTGCGTACGAGCGTGTGTGTGAGTTGTGGGTGAGTAGCTTTGCTCAGTATTCATGCTTTGTTATGCGATGCAGAGCGTTGCCATAGAAGGGAGCACAATTCATTTGAGCTCATTATGTAGCCGAGGTGAGCTGGCTGTGAAGCTGCCATTAGCAGAGTCTCAGACGGAGGTAATGAGAAGACCGGACGAGTGGGGTTGACAGACAAAAGGCTTACCTTGGGTCCAAACTGATACGTGCAGTGTAGATTTAAAGACGTATAAATCCAAAGAAATTCTGACGTCTGGTCCCTAAAGCAAGAAAAAAAAGCTGAACTCTCACTGAAACACTGTGCATTTCTTTTTTATTATACCTCATTAACTGGTGAAGCATCAACCACCAAAGGTGAAAGGTACTCAAGTATTTCTGTCTGTTGTAATACTTCCAAGCTCTGGTATAAGTTGAGTTATCTTGGTTTTAAATGACATGTACAGTATATTATTGTTTAAGCAACAGAATCAAGATACATCAGGGAATAAGTAAACTATAAAAAGTCTGAATTATTGATAAAGATTATTACATTACATTACATTACATTACATTGCATTTAGCAGACGCTTTTAGCCAAAGCGACTTACAGAGGAGGACATAAGCTGAGAAAGGTGTAAAGGAGCACAGAGTAGTTGTTAGTTTTGTTAGTTTTGTTAGGCAGGGAAGCATTCTCGAAACGACCACAGAGAAGAGTTTAGAGTGACCTCGCTTTGCGAGAGGCGAGGGTACAACTAGACGGTTTGTATGAGCGGAGCGTAACGCCCTGGTCGGGACGTGAGCCTTTAGTAAGACGCTGAGATAGGCAGGGGCAGATCCTGAGGTGGTTTTGTAGGCTAGCGTCAGAGCTTTGTGTTTAATTCTGGCAGCTACAGGCAGCCAGTGCAGGTCGCTGAAGAGTGGGGTGACATGTGACCTTTTAGGTTGATTGAAAACCAGTCGCGCTGCGGCATTCTGGACCATTTGCAAAGGTTTGATCGCGCAAGCAGGTAGGCCAGCCAAGAGCGAAGATTATTAACGATTATCAACCTAACCTAAATGTTCTTATAGTTATGAAAAATGAAGCTGGACTGAGTAAACAAAGCAAAGCCAAAGGCTGTGTTGCTGTGCTCTGTATCGTCGTCTTCGATTTCTCCAGAATCAGATACACTCCACTTTTAAGTAACATTTTTTTTTAATGCACTTTCTTCTCTTTTATGGTGGAACCCCACCAGGCACGACTCCGTCACTTTGTTACATTTTCCACACCAGGGGGGGTTTTCAGAAGCGAGGCGTTGTGCCCGCCAGACTTTGTTCGCTCAGATTTCTCCTTGGTCTATCTGCTTCTAAAAATGCTTCTGCATTTGCAGATATGCTACGTTATTGTTTCCCTTTAGGCTGTTCTTACAATCCGAAGTTTGCACCGGGTGTTTTATTTAAAAAAATGACTGGAGTCTCTATACGTTTCTGTGCCTAGCTTCAGGCCAATAATTTCTTCAAGATCTCCTTCAGACATGCTTTATGACATGTGAAAATGCTATACTATGAATAATAACAATGTAATTATATATTTATATATTTAACTATACGAACAAATGAATGTACGCTTGTGTAAGTTGTATATTGGCTTCCACAGCAAAAACAATTTTCCTTGGGTGGATGCATGTAAAAATTGTTTTCCAGTGTGAAAGTCTGCACACACATAATTCTGCATAGTGAGGCTCAAACATCCGAGTGAAGCACAGAGAAGAAAAACACATTTCTGAGTGGAAAAGATCAGAACATTTATCTCCATCATTTCCACAACAGCAGCGGTGGATTTTTCGGACATTTTCAGGGATCTAATAAACATCTGGATCCGGAGTCACGAGTACATGGGGGCTTCTTTCTAAATCACGCTGGGATAAATCTGACACAGTTTGTACCTCCACAGGGGTTAAGAAACAAGACCAGAATGCAGCGATACTGTGTGACCTCTCCGGTGACATTTTTCCACGTGGATGAGAGTCTCCTTTTCACAATCTCAGTGTACAGCTGTGCTCAGGTTGACTACAAGAGATCACACTCGGTTTATCTAATGATGTGGAAGCAGCAGAGTCAGATTGAGGGAAATAAATTAAAAAATAACACTTGACTTCATTAAATAAATCCTGGAATTAGTGCACCCCACAGACGGGTGATAAGAAGCCGTGTCAACGATGCCTGGAGTGAAGATTTTCTCTAATTTCACAGCAGGTGTTTGACAGCTAATTGGAAACACCTGCTTTGATATTCCAGACAAGTGCAAGTGCAACAATGACTCCTCTGCCATGCCTGATTTATAGTTGATTTAATCTTTAATGAAGGACTCCGCTGCAAGAATCGCCGGTTTTGTGTTTGTGCGCTTATCTGTAAAGATCAATTTAGATGCCTGAGAGTCTTGATGACCGGCCCAGTCGATAGTTTGCTGGTCCAGGAGCTAAGACTCAGCAGCTTTAGATGCTCCTGTCAGTTCTGATCAGTCCGATGGAGCAGAACGCAGGCGAACAGGGCAGCAACATGCCACAAGGGTTACTGCAGTATCAGGAAAACCAATATCTGTCTTTGCTAAGTCTCAGCCTGAGCATATATTTCTGCTCTCCTGGGAAACCCTTTTAACTCGACTTTGGGTTATATTCACGTAATATCAGCTCAGGTTGTGCTCTGCTATGGGTTCAAAAAGCTATATGATAGTCTTTAACAAGTCTAAGCCTGTCTGTTCTACCATTTTTCCTTGACCTTGATGGAAAACATTATTAGGTCAAGGAATGATGTGAAGAATTCATAAGGACTCAGCCGTGGATATTGGCCTGCACTTGAATGTAATTTGACATGCGTGTTGGTCTGCTGCAGTGAAACTACACTGTTCTAAAGCTGGACCACATTAAGTCGTGTCGTTTCAGACTATACACACCTGGACCTGTGCAAAAGATGGCAAATGCTTAATATCCAACAGTAACTACCTGATGATTTCTTGTTGGTTGTGTCGTATTGATGGTTTGTTTTCATGGTTGAACTTTTGTTGCAAGGGATGACAGTGGGATATTACCTCCTTTGCATTCATCAAAGATAGTCCAGTGTACCGTATGCTAAAGGGGACATGTGCGACTGCAACGTTAGACTCCACAGATATGTTAGCAGCTCTGTCTCATAAGCGGCCAAGTAAATGTTATATATATTTCCTAATCACAAATTCACCAGGGAGAAGTGTTGGAGTCAGTGTTTCTTCCAACCCTCTTTCTGTCTCCCCTCGTGCCTTAAATTGGAAGACTATTAAATATAATACATCCATGATTTTGTAAGATAAGACAGCTCTAATATGTAAGATAGCACCTCTGATGGAGCCGGGGTACCAGTTCCCCTTGCTTCCAGTCTTTGTGAGCTAATACTCGCAGCTGCTATGAAACTGATCTTTTCCCCAAACTCCTCATAATAAATCATGTTTCCCAAAATAATGGTCGTAAGTATTGACTCTAACTTCAGGGAAGCAGAGTTAGTTATATAAAAGATATATTTGTTTCCAAAACGTGGGTCCAAATCATCTTCATGAAGAAAAAATATAAAAACTATTCACATCTTGCTGAGTTTCTCCATTTGTTCCATCGACTCAGTGGCAGTGTTTAACAGTGTTTATACAATCTGGGATGTTCTTCTATTCTGGCAAAGTGAAGCAGCACTCAGATGCTCCATGTGCTGTGCAGAGTTTGAGGCGATCTGTCTTTGTTACCATTATTTCACATGGTAACATGTTGGCAGTGAGCCAGCCTATCGCAGAGCCTCTGGAGAACAGCGTGGGAGCTCTGCCTTTACTCAATAACAGCAGAGACGTGCACACTCCACTGACCTTGAGAAAACGAGTGTATTTTTCTCTCCTCTTCTCTCTTTTATTCGACTTGTATCCACGTTATCTCTGCACATTTACATGCACGGTCCCGCTCGTTTGCTTTCATTTTAAACAGGGTCCTGACTTCCCTCTATGGGAATAAAATTGGAAAGTCAAAGTGTATTTTAGTCAGCAGGAATTGACCATTCACTAAGTCCCAGTCATAGCTTATCACCATTAACCAGGTATAGCAGGTTTGTCGAGGATTTGGTACCAACACGCTTAAAGCAACGTTGTATTTTTGTGATTTAGCACCTGCAATACTACGGTCACAAATATGGACAGCTGTACACGTGTTATTTGTTATGATTATATTAGACGACAGTCAGATTTACTCTTACTCTGTCAACGTCTTTTTGAGCCCAGTGACTAGCCCAGCTATAGTTCAACTCTGACGACACCTCTGCTCCCCACCAGCAATCAGTGCATCTGCTTCTTCCCGGTGGTCCAAAACACTTCCCAGGTGCTCTCAGCTCACAACCTGGCTATCAGACTGAGCTAACAGCAGCTACAGTTGGCAGTTTACTTCACTGTCCATCATAAACTCTGTAAATCACAGAGAGTTGAAGCGGAGCAGCCGGAGGACATCAGAGGGAAAACCAGAAAACATTTCCTCCATTAAATATGATCCAGTTTCACCAAAATCAGTGAAATAGCTGGTGGTGTGAGACTAAGTGCCGTAGAGCGTTACGTAGAACATCCAACTAAATTATTTATATCCATATGGGGGTGACAAACCAGGAGTCGTTTCAGGCTGAAATTGATGTGGATTGATCAGTAGCAGTTATATTAGAAAACTATTTACAGAACAGCTTGAGAACTATTAGTCTATATAATATTGACACATTTTGCTTTTTTAATACTTGTACTTGTAAAGTAGCCTACATTATCCGTACCAGGAGGTCATTTCAGCTGCAGTTGTCGAAGAAGAAGGTACACACACACAGAAGGAGAGAGTATCCATGTTGTACATTTTCCTTAAGTCTGGCTGAAGTGATATAAAAAGTCACATCTCTCACAGCAGCAGCAGCAGCAGCTCCACGGCTCTGATGTTCACTGCTAGTTACAGGTGACTTTAGAAAAAATCTCCTTCTGGGCGGAGTTTCATTTCTCCAAATCATCTGTTTGTCAGTGCATATCTGCTTGTAAAAGTTCAACATATTCTTTGAAAATACCATCAATAAAGTATAAAAATAAACCTTTGTGTTGATGGTTGAGGTAACTTATATATTTCCATAGTAAACATGTTGATGGTTGAGGTAACTTATATATTTCCATAGTAAACATCTCAATGTTATGGTAGACAGGAAAGAAAGAAAGAAAGAAAGAAAGACTTCTTATAATATCGCACTAAAATACTGTGACTATATTGCAATACATAGTAAAAAATACTGCTACTTCATTTCAGCATCTTAGATAATGAACTGGTGCTAATATTTTATATACAAATGGAAATTCAGGACCTTTTTTAAAGTTTCAAAGTTACTCACAGAGCTTACATTAGCATAAAAAAGCTTCAAAAGTACAGTTAATAAGACAATATTATTCATCTAAGCAAAATTTATGATACCCAACTAAATTTAAGGAGCTGCTTTTTCGAGAAATCGAGGACCTCACTCGATATTTTAAATAAATCTGCTAATGTAATATAAACTGTAAATAGAGCGACTGGAAAACACAAAATGTGTAGCAACAGTATCTAACGGGAGGTGGCGGGTCTTAGCCAAGGGTCAGTCCACGCATTGGAAATCCATCTCATTAGCTTTGAACAATACTCGATAGTATAGTTACTGATTATCCAGTTGTCACAAATTGAAGCAAATGTGATAAAGTGTGATGCACTGCAGGCAGATGATGGGTTTTGGCTTTTTAAGGAGAGAGGGAGATGACACAAGAGGAGCCGTGGTGTTACAGTTTGTTGATGTTCATTATCGCTTGCAGCTAGTGGTAATCATTCAGACTATCATTCACACAGCCCTTGGGGACATCTGTTAAGTGTGTTGGGGCATAATTGTCTCACATGGGACAAAACATCCTATCCTGTTTACATCTGACTGTATCTATTTTTAATAACTTTGTGTGTATTACATTGCACAATGCTTTTAGCCAAATCGTTGTTGCTGCAGACATTCATATATTTCCAAACAGCTCAGCTATTAACAGCACTCTTGTAAGCTAATCACTTCCCTATAGTGTCAACAATGTGCAACACTACCTCTCATTAGCCTAGAAATTGATCCGCTGACGTCAACAAACGACCAGCAACCACTACAACACAAGTCCAAAGCTTGCGGTCCTACGCTATATGTTATTTATAGCTTGCCAAATGACCTCACGGCTAATGTTATCTATGATAAAATGCCGTTAACGACGTAAAGTTGGTTGGCTGTGGCTCGGCTGCATTGCATGAGTCTGGTGTTGGTTGCTTCATGGTGTTGGTCACTCGGGTGATTTGCAAATGGCAAGCATTCAGTGTTCAATCTCTTAGCCATACCCAGATTGATGCTTGCTTGTGCCTATGTGCCTACTGTGTGAGCAACAGCCAAAGGTTTCTTCATTAAGAACTGTCGTCTGGATGTTTTAGAGACTCTAAAAAGCCTTAACAGGTGAATTCTGTTTAATTTTGTGCATTTGTGCACATGCTGAGACATTAAATTTTAAAATGCATGTTGGACTTCTTCATTAAACTTTGTACAACAACTCACATTTTGTTAAAATCCACTATGTGTTAAACTACTGTACCAAAGTGGCTCATTGCTAACAGCGGGTATTAATAGCTCTTAATTCCCTTATGTCTTGTCACATTGCAACTATTTCTTGCTCCAGAGGGAACTGGCTGTTGCAGAGAGTGTCGTACTAAATGTAGCCGGATATAAGCTGCCCTTTATTATCTCAAGTGATTAACAAATTTACAAGTAGAACCCTGTCACACATGCTTCTGGTCAAAAAAAAGATTTGTTTTCCGTGAATCACATACCGTTAGGTAGCAGTAAACAGGATGACTAATCCACAGTCACACGGCTTTACACCAGTTGAATATGTAAAAATGTAGCATGAATTATTGATGAGTAGTGTCACTGTCAGTAAAATCAAAGAAGCGCTACCACATACGTGTAGATCATTCTCTCAGCAGGCTACACCTGTCAAACAGCTCCGGTGCCAGGGCCTTGTTATGGTTTACTGATTGGGACCTCGTCTTCCAACAGTATGTTCAGGCTAAGATGACCCTGTGCACAAAATTTCGTGTCAGAGCAGGCGATTAAATAAGTGATATATTCTCGCCATGTCACGCCGAGAGACATCTCTTGCCTTCTTTCACGATGTGTGAGAGGAAAAGTGACAGTTCCTTGGTTTTACAGTTCCACCTTGCAACATAACAGTCGATGACATCGACCTGAGTCGTTTCGCCATGTCTAAAGTTGTCCATGGACGAGTGGTCAAAGTTAGTCAATGGAAGTTATCATGGAAGACAAAGAAAATTCCGTTGACTTGATGTCCTACGTCTGCCAGGTCCGGCAGATATCACGTCGTCTCAAAGCAGCATGAAGCCTAAGATGTGTTTCCCAAAGGTACAAGGTGCCCTTTGAATATGGCAGATCCAGAAGGTGGCAATGGCCACAAAGGTCATCGCCAGCATGTCATTCAATGGTTACTTTCTTGCCAAGTATACAATGTTTTGTGCTAGTCCCCATTTCTCTGAATCTATACAATGGAGGTGCAAAGTTAGCACGACCAATAGAATCCCAATGGCCACGTCAATAGGGGATGCACCAGGTTGAAATATATTGGATTCTTCTTTTAAGCCTCAGCCTAACAGCAGAAGCATCCTGTGGAGACAACACGACTGGTCTATTTTTGATGGAAGCCACAAAAAGCCACATCAAGAAGCACAGAGCAGATCGAAGTGGAAGTAAGACGGACACAGAAACAGCACAGAACAGAACAAACCACCCTGTGCTGACTCTGAATCGTAGAAACCACAACAAAAAGGAAACAATGTAACTATGTAACCTATTTATTCAGGCATAGATTTAAAGACACAACAAAATCAGGTGGGCAAAATGCTTCTGGTGCACGTTAGATGGTTCAAAACAGCGTTGTCATCGAGTCTTGCCCGGTGGAATCAAGGTTTGTCAACAGTATATTTAATGCATGCTATATGACTGACACCTCGAGGTAAACTATTGTACTATATAGCTCTTTTTGAGAAAAATAATTATCCATGAAGACGAATATCTCGATTAAGTTTATGGACTGTGTTTCTGTCAGCTTTGAGCAGATGCAGAAAGATCCAGTTCTCTGCGTTCCTGAATGTTTGTCGCAGTTTTGATCCAGCACGAGGAAATCTATGTGGACTTCAACGGACATTCATTGAAATAAGACGAATACAAGAAAAATGAAACAATGCTCTGAGGCTGTACTGTATAGTCAAATTTAATTCAAGCACCAAATAATAACAGAAGTTATCCCATGGCTCTTCCAACAGTCGGTCCTGAATAAATACCTGATAGCATTTTCATGCACTGTATTTTATTGTATTCTCCTCTATTCTTAATGTATTCATACTCATTCCTTTCCATCTGCAGGAGCTTTGACACCTACATCTGATAAAACCCGCTGCAGTCTGCGTTTAAAGTGCTCCTTTTTAAATAATTTTTCATGCATATCATTATGTTTTATGAAACAGTCTTTTTTCAGTCGTTTAGAGTGGCTCCAGGCCACGAAACCCTCGTGCCACCTGCATCTTCTCTAACCTGGATGTGATGTGAGAGCATCTATCGGTCTGTAAGGGGATAAAGTTCCTGCTGCCTTTCCATCTCCCCCCCCATCTCCCTGATCATCCGGGGAGAAACAACACAAGTTGGCTTGACAAGGAACCCCAGGGAAATATCAGGATCCAACCTGTAAAGGAAAAAAAAAGTCTGAGTGATGAAAATAGAGAGGGGGAGAAAGACAAGATGAGAAGCGAGACAGAAGATAAGAGGACGAAAGCGAGGTTCAAGGAAGAATGAGGGAGTACAGGGAAAGAGGGAGGGGAGGAGGACTAGAAGAAGGGTAGGAGGAGGGGAAGGAGGAGAGGTGAGCGGTGATGGTGAAGCAGAGAAATTGCATTTTGATGGAGGCAAATTGAATCAGCTCTGCAATGGAGGCCTCAAGGCAGAAAGACAGATTGAGACGGTCATGTCAGCAGAGATTACTGCCACCTGTGTGTGTGTGTGTGTGTGTGTGTGTGTGTGTGTGTGTGTGTGTGTGTGTGTGTGATGATTACCTGCCGTCACCATCTTTGAGGCTCACACAGAAATATTTGCGCTCAGACTATGACAGCCACCAATCTATAAGATGAAGGGACAGACACATGCACACACACACAAAAGTTTATTGTCTGGATTTTCGGCTGAAATGCCGTCAACATGTGCTAACAGGATTATGTCGACGAGTGGAAACATGGAGCCAACATGTGAGCACTCACAACTCTGAATCTTACAGAGTCAAAGTCAGAAATTCAAAGTAGCAGAGCTCACAAGATCATGAGAGAATCCATCTTACCAGGCTGCCACATCGCCTCCCAGCTAATCTAAAAATCGGATCATCTGCAGACCAGAGGCGGGCTGAATGACGCCTGTGTCCCTAAACAAGCCATCTGTAAGGACACCTACCTGTCAATCAAAGCGTCCACGCTCTTAATCCTGCTTAACTTTAAGCCTTAATATAACAGGTGAGTTGTATATAAATTCACCCTCAGTACAGTTGTCATGAACGGGGAAATTAGCTACAGAGACCAAAACTGTTTTTGTACCAGGCTGTAAACATGTTTATTTCTGCTGTGAAGTTGGACATTTGGACATGGGGACTTATGGAGACTGACTCACTTCTGGATCCAGCCTCAAGTGGACATTCAAGGAATTGCAGTTTTTGGCACTTCCCCATTGACTTCACTCCCCAGCCACGGAGGCTGAAGCTTGGTTCAGATAAAGATGGCAAGGCGAAAGAGACAAGTCAGCCAATATGACAGCGGGCAGAGCCACCGATTATGAGCTTCAAAACACTTCAGGACTCTGTCCAATCTTTGTCAGTTCTTCTGTCAGTGGTCTGAACACACCGCTTACTGACCAATCAGAGGATCTACTGGCAGCTACAGGTACGTTTACCACCTTCAATGTGGAGAACGAGTGAGTAACACAATTGCATCAATTATATTACGGATTAAATCAGATCATAGTGTGCAAAATGTCTGTCAAAATAAACTATTTGGTATATTTGGAAGAAGCAAAAACCCACTAGTAAACTCAGGAATAGTAAATGATGTGGTAGACCACAATGAACGACTGAACAATACATTTATTCCATTTTCATTTTTATGTCAAACTGACCAGAACAACTCTCCTGAATGGAGGCATTAAAATAAAGATCAACCTGTTCCAGACTGAGGGAAATGTGGAGAAACTAAAATTGCTGTTTTTATGTAGGTTGTGTGGACCTGTGTATAAAATAAATGTCATTTTAATCTTTAGTCCATCACTTTTCAGGAAGGCCTTTGAAAGATTAATTATTCACCACACACAATTGCATATGGAGGTGTTTGGTCTTCTTGTTACATCCTCTAAGAAACATGAACTTGGAGAATGACACAATGGTGACTCTACCTGGCTCTCTCTAGATCTGTATTTGGACAGCCTCTTTCTTTTTATAGATGTTGAAGCGTCTATAACCAAGGCACGGATGAGTTGCCAGTCATTCTGATTTAATACTCCTCCTCTATATGCCCCTTTTGGTTGGGATGTGCGGATCCCATGTAAATGGGATGTAAAGATCGGACATATTGTATCCCGTATTGATTAAGAGACAACTCTGTATCATGCAGGACGAGAGGCAACCCCCGCTGTGGCTGTAGCTACAGGCATGTTTTTCTATAGATAAAGATATTTCTAGGGTATTTTCTGCTTTATTAGATAGTGACATTTGATAGATGACAGGAAAAACAGCAGAGAGAGAGAGAGACATGTAGCAAAGGGGCCAGGCTGGAAAGGAACATGGGCTGCTGCAGTAAGAACGCATGGCCCTCATAGACACAACAGAACACAGCAGAACTGCGATCTGAAAGCCATTATTTCCAGTGGCTTGCACAGCACCCCAGCAGTTCCTCGCTGCATGTCAATTCAGCTTGCACAGCCAATAGAAACAAGGCAGCGAGCCAGGCACAGAAGGCAAAATGAAGGAAAAACTGATATTATGGGTTTGTGACGCAACCTTGGGAGGAAAGCACCGACTCAAACCGAGCATATCTGGTGTATTTCAACAGGTAGCTTGAAGATAGTCAATATATGTCTAAAGCTTGTGCTTCCACCTAAATAGCCCCACACACCTTACTAACTACGGTGCATTGAACTGATTGATTGAGGAGTATTTCTACATTGAAATAAGAGCAAAGGATGGCACTGAAGGCTTTTTCTTGATGGAATATGATTGGTTTAAGTTCGCCCATGATGGATGGGGATAGACAGATGGCTCATCCAATCATCTGGTCAGTATTTTTACAGTTTCTACTGACTTCTCTTCTACTTTCCACCTTGTCTATTACTTGACACATCTCTCAAGAAAGTGTGCACTGGTAAATATATGCCCACGTGATCAGCTCTTAATTTACACATTTAGGGTTTAAAACACCACATGAGGTATACTGCTGCTGCTGCTCTCATTTATAGTTCACATGTGCTCCACTTCTTCTGTCACATATCGCCTCTGTTGCACCTCCAGGCTGTTTGAATTTCAAGTCATGTTTACTTGTGGAACAGGTTGCTTCACACAAAGACGTAAAGGTATATCAAGTTGCGCATGGAACGACTGACTTAATCTCACAGTGCATTCACCTTTGTGTCATGTTATGTCACTCTCCTCCTATTCTGGAGCTTAGCTGTTATTCTACTCCTACTGTACTCCTTAATTTAATCTTCACCTTCATACACCATTCTTCCTTCTTTTGGGTTCCCAAGCCTCGCAGCCTAATTTATGAAGCTGACGATATTTTCCCGTCATTTTGTGATGGTGCCTACTTTCCTTAACATAATGTTATAATGCTTTGGCTACTGGGGCAAGCAGTAATGTGTGTCAGCTCGCCAATAACAATACTTTTTTTTGGTGCTGAAACCAAGTTCAGGTTTGTTTTCCATTGCTAAAATCTAAAGTTACTGTGCTGGGCTCCATAGTTTCAGTGACAATATAAATCAAAACCTACGCCATTGGTGTATAGACTCCAGCTCTGGTTCTCACTGATACCAAAGTTGACCTTTGTGTTTTTTTAGCCTTCCTTAACTGACAGTACAGAAAATGGTGTTGTCTGTGTGAGCGAGAGCGAGCCCAGACAGCCAGGAACTCTTGTTGTATTTCTAGTTTTGTTAGCAGGCGGGGGTTTAGGTTTCTGTTTTTTTTCCCCCTTTTAGAGAGCTCCAGCTTTCCAGGTAGTTGTGTTGTTATTTGTCAAATGCCTGGAAATGTCCACCACAGGGATGTTCTTCATACGTCCATTAGTTCTGAGAGGCCATCACACTAACATCTGTTGTTCTGTCTGCCAGAGCCAAATATAAGCACTGAAATAGCAGAGTCTGGTCAGAATAATGGACTAAATAGTTTCCATCACTTCCCTACACATAGATGATGGCAGAAATTATACTGAACATGTCGGCGTGTCTGATAAACATCTTGTCTAATGTTAAACTACTTTAAAAATTAAGTCGGTTTTAAGACACATGTGGAGGATTATTTAAAAACTGTATGTTGGAGGTAATGTTGGTCATCAGGAGATGAATGACAAATCAAAAGAGCAGGCAGAGGAGCTTGGGAAGTCATGTCAGACCACAGTAACTCCTCTGCCAGAGAACATACCAGAAAAAAAATATCTCCTGGTGGTAGCTAAGGAAGATACTTGAAGAGCAGGCATGTGCCCCGAACATTGTGATAACATTTCCGATGAGGAATACAGTCTGTTTCTGTCCAGCGCCTCTGAGGAAACAGATGAGGCAGCATCTGAAATTGTTAAGCTGATTATGGAAATCATAGATAGCACACCAAAGAAGTTTTCCGATGTGAAATTGCACAAATCATCCTGCTAGAAAATGCTGTGTAGTGAAGTGAAGTGAGTCTTCTTTGTCAACAAATCTGCCAAGGAGGCAAACCTCAGCTTTGGGGCAATACTCAGCACCTGCACATCACTTAAAGCTGTTAATTCAGGGGGTTGATAAACATGATCCAATGACCGGGAGATTAAAGTGCACAGATGAGGTGTGCTTTTACCAGAGAACTGCATGGAACAATTCCTTTAAGCACTATATCAAACCTGGCAAAGGACGCAGGGTGCCAGTCATGGTCCACATTCAAATACTTTGACAGAAGACGACTATTTTATGAAGCTCAATCAGGAGACATAACAGCATGAGAGGAAGAATTCATGTGAGCGTTGCTCTGAGGCAGATTGAGGGAGTAATTGTAAATCTGCCAGCAGTTACAGAGGGCCTTTCTGTAATAGACCCTGACTCTGACACCTGTATAAGTGTTTGAAGCGGGACCAGCTGCTATCACTGAAGATCCAGCTGCTAGATGATGAAACTGCTCAACACATCCAGTAATAGAGTGGAACAAACTGTGCTGCATGAATATGGCATCAGATCAGGTTGACCAGATTCAGAAAAATCTTAAGAATCTGTTGAGTAATCTGTCTGGTGATGGCATCAATAGCAGTGCCAACATATTGAGAGAGATGATCTTGGCGGGGATCACTGCAGTCAAGCCAAGAGGTACCCACATTAAATGATACTATCAATGTAGTGCACAGGGAAATGTGCAAGAAGGGTGGTGGTATCAACCTGCAATAACTTGATCCACTGGTATACCAATGTGTCATTGAGACACTAAATAGGCACCTTGTCACACCAGTCGAAAAAGGGGTTTTCACTACACCATGGCTAAGCAAGCGGCAACGTGGAGTGAAGCCAAAAAAACTGCAATATTTGGACCACCAAAAGCCCCCAACCTCACTGCAGAAATGAAGATGTTTACAGCCTGGGTTGGTGGGTAGCTGGCGGAGGCAGGGCTGCCGAGATGGAGGCGACCAGAGCCGTCATATTCATCTACCTTTAGCACCCACAATTTCAGAGTGGAATACCGCTGTCGTGAAATTGCACAGTTGTACACGTGTGTTTGTTCAAATACTAGTGAGAAACTAATTTGCCACCACTGCTAAACATCAAGCAGCTGCAACAGCACAAGACAGCTAATATTACTAACTAGTCCAACAGCAAGAAGCCCAGATTTACTCATGCACGGGGACCTCTTGCACGGTCTCGGGTTGGTTTACTCCATCATCCTCAATAGCTATGTCCAATATTGAAACACCTCTGGCTCCGGTCCCTGTCTGCATTGTCCCAGGCTTGAAATCCTCGTCTTCTTCCCTGTGGCCTAAAACACCTGTTGTACAAACACCAACACTCCCCTGGTGCTCTGAGTTAAGAGTCATCAGCTAACAGCAGCTACAGTTTACAGCAGTTTACTTCTAGCTTATTGCTGACACCATCATACCTTAAAGTTTATCTGTATAACATTTGTTTACATCAACACGTCCAAAAAGATTCTTTCCATGTAACTTGCAGTTGAGGAAAGCTTTGTTTCTGGCTCTGACTCATCTCCATCGCAGTGTCATCTGCATTTATCACTATCAACAGCAACAACAAGCGGCGGTTTTGTTCTCTCTGCTGTGTGACTGAGCTCACTGTGCAGCTATATTTAGTTTACCAGCCTGCTCCATAAAAACAGACCTAATGATGAAACTAGGGCAGCCCGCAGTGACAGAGCCCCTTGCAACCTGAAGCAATGCTCTCTGAAGCTCTTGATGTTAATAATAACATAGAACTTAAAAAACGCAAAAAAAAAATTAATTTTCCAACAAAATATTCTGATGTGAAAGATAAATTAAGCACTCGAATCATTATTCCAGGGTATGTTGATAAGCAGAAGGATAATAAATAAGACTTAATCTTTTCTTAATTGAGTTTTCAGAAACGCGTGACAGATTGATGATTTATGGCTGCAGGAAGGCAACTGGTTAGTATGCAAACACAGCAGAGGCTCAGTCGTACAGGGTATGAAGCGCCTGGCTGCCATCTGTGTTTTGAAAATTGGGGAATAAAGTATGAGATATGGATCCAAGATAAAATAAACCAATTTAATTTTAATATTAAAAATCTTCAAGATGGATAGTCATGAAAAATTAAATGCAACAAATCACCCGAGCAAATCAAAAGCAACTTTAACATATTCAAATATTTAAAAAATTCAGGTAAGCGTGAGGCACGACTTCCTTCCACCGAGGTTGAGTTGGCGTCTGAAGACAGCGAGCGCTCGTGAATGGCTGTGATGAATAATTAACCAGAGGGAAATCGGGATCCCTTTAATGAAACCGGTCTGTTACATCACTGGCCATGGAGGAATACTCAATCATTTACCCATCTACTTATATTTAAATTTGCACACGTTTCTGCAGAGACACGAAACCAAGCTGAGGAATAGGAAGTCTGTGAGCTCTATGTATGCATACACACACACCAGCATCACCGCTCAATCAACTAGCACCACATCATCCCGGTTCAACCAAGCCATATGAGCTCTCTGTACATTATTCCATAACTCTGTACTTTAGTTACTCTATGTCGTCATTCAAATCAAAGAGTAATGTACAACTGAACTAAAAGTTGATCTCAAAATTAAAAGTGAACCAAATTCAAGCCAAACTGTGCAACTTTGCTACCTTAAATTTTAATGGCCTTCATTTTGATGCTACAATAACTCATAATTGGCTGAATGGTGTCTCATTTCAAAAAATGCTTTCTGGTTTTCCCTCAGATGTCCTCGAGCGGTTTATGTGCTTCTAGCATTAGTAAGTTTGTCTGGTTTTTTTTGTTGAGTGTCCTTGAAATTAATTATCTATGGTGTTTTTCCATCTGATTTCCGGCCAGCTCGATCTGCTCTGTTCTGCTTGACGTGGCTGGTCGTGGTGTCCGTCAAAAATAGAACAGCCGCTTCTAGGACACTTCTGAAACTCGTGGCCAAGCTGTGCCCGGTGGGATTGAGGTGTTATACAAAAAGCAAGTGGAACTCACAGGTAGTTCGACTTTATTGACTTGTTCAAGTGGATTTTTGCAGTTAATTAAAAATAATAATAAAAATCCAAGCAGGCAAAGATCCTCCATAATCCACAGCGGTGTGGACACAGCTAGATCAAGCACCAGCTCTGAATCCGACCTGGATTACAGAGGTTTTAAAAAATATAACTGGTTCTCACTATTTCCAAACATTTATCTCAATAACCTCACATCTATTTATCTCTCCTCATCTCCATCCATCCGTCTCTCTGGGTGGCATGGAGCAGTAATAAAACATAATGTCAGGGAGGATGAAGATGTCATTTCAGAGGCTTATCGCCATATCTCCATTTCCATGGATGAGACCGTGCTTTGTTATTAACAAGGTTGCCTGGAGCTGCCTACACACCGTGTCAACTTCTATCTGAAGACAAGTCTTAATTTCAACACTGTGGAAAATAAAATAAAAAATCCAGCTCTGCGGTTTGTGTTTATGGTGAAATCTTTCCATATCTTATTCTTCCACATACTCAGCTCATGAAACGTGTATTTTCCGGGATGACACTACAAAGGCTTTTGCACTCGTGGTTGCATTTGTAGCAGATGCTTTTCTCACTAATTAATGCCAGCAAAGACAACTCTGACATTCACTCACCATGAGCAACAGAAACACACACAGCTCTCTCTTTCCCACACTCGCAGTTATAGAGCGGCATCGGTGCTGTTCATCTTTCTGCTTGGCACATTTACACCGGCTTTAGGTTAATTGGCTAATCCCGAGCGGATGGAGGGATTGATGACCATGAAGAGGGCAGGGAGAAAGTGAATAAAAGAGTGACGGTGAGGGTAGAGACGGGGAGAAAATGGCATGTGGGAAAAGAGAAAATGAGGGGGACATTGGGACCAATTTGCCATCTTTTCCCATCATTAACTGAAAGCTAGGGCGGGTCATTAGCTGAGTCTGTCCTGTATGCTGGTCTCATGGTGCAGGATAAGGAACACCTGCTGAAGATGGCAGATGGCAGAATAAAGAGCCCAGAAATAGACCTCCATGAGGGGGAACGGTAGATGATTCAGCTCTTGCCCTATTTTCTAATTATTCATTTAAAACGGAGGAAATGCAGAGACCGTCACACAGATCTTCTCATTCATTCGTCGACGTCTCCACAGGAAGGATGACGAAAATGTGACCTTAACCTTTGAGCTGTGGTGATCAAGCAAATATGAGGCTGTTATAGTTCATTAAAAGTTATCAAAGCTCCAGAAAAAAAAGCAGATGAATTTCCGTCCACGACAGTTGAGCGAAGACGAGGAGTTGGCTCATTGAGATCTCGTGTTGGGGTTCCCCCGCTACTTTTGTCTGTCTGCCCTGCCCCGATTAGTTTCACCTGTTCCTGATTAGTCTCACCTGTGCCTCATTATCCTGTCCTTGCTGGTGTGTTTGGATTCGGTGCCAGTTTGTCTTTGCCAATCATTTCCGCCATTTCCCGATGTTGTTGGACTGCTTTCCAGGTTCTGACCCTTGTCTGCAAGACTTAAACACCAACCTCTGTGGCTGTGAAATGAAGCCAACTGGGAAAAACCACAGTTCATCTTCAGTGGAGGTTGGCTAAAAAAATCTCCATAAGTCCACATATTAAAATAGACAAGTTTGCAGCAGAAATAAACATGTTTACAGGCTGGTAGAAAAAAACGGTTTTGGTCTCCCCGCTCGTGACAACTTATCTTATGGATAATTAAGACTGTGGCTGCTTTAATTGACAGGTGGGCGTTATCACAGAAGGCTGGTTCGAGCAACCAGGTTTCATTCAGCCTACCTCAGCTCCAAGTCAACCCATGCTCTGCATCTTTGCCCATTTTTGGATTAGCCGGGAGCCACCGGAGGCAGAGCTGCCAAGATGGCCAAGGCCAGAGCCACCACACTGAGCTTCACAACGGCTCCTCGAAACCTGTTGGTGACGTCCAGGAGATTACTTCCATCTTTATTTGTACAGCTTTGTTAGTTGTAATCAACAAATCAAACAAGACTCTGCACCCCTGCAGAAAAAACTAAAGAGCAAGAACACAGAACTGTGGGATCAAATCCCAGCAGGGATCAAGCGAACTCGTGGTTGAACTCGTTGACTTTTGGTTTCACACAGGACTTTCACAGCTGGGTGAAAGCATGTAATGCATTGGACACTGACACGGTATCCTCTAGTGCAGTGCAGCAGTACCAATGGACTAGTTCCATGTAAGACAATATAATAATAAATATCAACCTTCAAGGTGTGGTGGTAAATATGAAGAAATAAAATGACCAACAACCGGTATAAAAACAAACAACGTGCATAAAAAATACAACTAACCATTAGGTTGACCTGAGCTGGTCCCATCAAGAGATAATGAGAGACATTTTTTAGCCTGTGGGCTTAATATTCGCGGTAACGTATCACGTGACGGAGCATCTTGACATGTGTCAAGTGGCACCGGTGCACAGATGGATTTATCGGGTCATATTTCAGAATAAAACATCTTTCAGATTCTGATTATCAATAAAATATTTTTTTAATTCATTCTTTCTGTGCGGCCCAGTAGAAAAAGACCCAGCATGTGGTTGGGGGAATACTGCTATACCGCGATATCACCCAACTTCTTCCAGATCAACACGAAGCTTCATTCTAAACATTTTAATCACAATAAGACCGTTTATGAGAGTGAGCTGATACACAAACATTTCTACACTGATTTTCCTTTGGGCTAACTTTCATAAGAATATGCAAAGCGTGTAAACAGAGCCGGCTGTCAGCGTGGACGTGCCCTCACACTTCATTACCTTCTCCGGCCAGAACAGACGCAGGTCGCCAGCCAGCCTGTCATTAGACCTGTTTAGCCTCATCGCACACGGCCCCCGGCTTCCTAAAATTCTATTTCTGCGTATTGACCAAAAACACAAAGAAGCGCGCCAGCTTTTTTTTTTTTTTTTGTTGCAGAGAAGCGTCGTCCAGCTTGCTCGGATGCAACAGAGCGGCGGCCAAGAAAAGCAAAAGCACAAGAGGGATTTAGTCAAGTGCTCATTTAAATATGAGCGAGCAACAGACTGTGGAATTTGAATGAGATTATAAAGGGAAGACGGGGTAGGATGAATTTCAATTTGAGAGCATTACATGTATTCTCTCTCACTGTGTCTCTTCCCCTGCTACTCCCCCTCCTCCCCCTCCTCCTCCTCCCGCTCCTCCTCCTCCTCCTCCCTCCCAGAGGTGAGATAATGACTCCCTACAATGAGCAGGAGGGAGGAAGTTGGCAGTGCTGTTGCCACATAGCCCAACGGTTATTATGGCACGGCTGCACCTCCCCTCCTGTTTATCTGTGAACACACAAACACATTAACACACACACACACGCACACACGCACACACACACACACACACACACACACACACACTCCAGGATTTAGGTTAACAGAGCATATCTGAGTGTATCTCACCACCAGCGGCTCCACTGCAGTTGTACGCATTGCACCTCCAAAATCTCTTTATCACATCAACCCCCTGAGCACATATATAATATATATATATATATATATATATATATATAATATATAATATATATAGTTTGTTTTTTGGAGGTTGTATGGGGTGGGGTGGGTTGCCTAATGCAGCTTCAAAGACAGCAGCAGGTTGGGGAAAGACACCGAAGGAGGGGAGAAAGAGGCAGATGGAGAAGAAAAAACAGCGAGTGATGGGGAAAAAAGATCAAGAAGGGCGAGCAAGGAGGGTGGGAGAGAGCAGATTGAAAGAGAGAGAGAGAGAGAGGGGAAGGGAGGGGGGAGTAGAAAGAGAGAGAGAGAGAGAGAGAGAGTGAAGAGGAGGGGAGGTTTATCCAACAGCGCTAGTGAGACAGAAGTTTAAGCTCTGCGCTTGACACACAGCCAGGACAGAAGACACCACACACATACACACAGGTGAGACAACGCCTCCTCTTCTTCTTCTTCTTCTTCACCTCTGTAATGTGTTCTTCTTCTTGCATGCTTCAACATGAAGCCAACATTCATGTTTGGAGGTTGAACGCAGCGGCGAGAGCGACAAACTCCTGTGTGCTCAGACACTGAGCAGCCTTAAGTTGTGAGCGTGCAGGCATGCAGCAGCGTAAAACCTGCCGGTGCATCAGCAGGGACGGGCAGGAGGGGTGGTGGTGGTGGTGGTGGGGGTTTGCGTCCTGAGGGATGAATGTCAACAAAGAGAAAGAGTCCAGTCCAGAGTGTCATGTTTTAGATGAACTCTCAACACAAAACAAGAGGTGCGAGTGCTCGAGTCTCTCAACGGATGCTCTTTTCAAGTGTTGCATGTTGGGCGAGTGCTAGTGGAAAACAGCTATACTGTGTGTGTGTGTGTGTGTGTGTGTGTGTGTGTGTGTGTGTGTGTGTGTGTGCGCTCAGCAGTCGTGCCGCGTCTGAGCAGCATGCATTATTTATCCGCACTGATCTCCAGAAACAGCGATACCTCAACAGTGTGCAGAGGGAGGGATGTATACACTCTAATGCATTCAGTGTTAATACCATCAATGATCATCAGCTGGGCTGATGTGTGTGAGAAGGGGGGGGGGCAACCTGCAGCTTTTATATGTTCAGCTGTGGCATGCTGGCTCTGTATAGGCAGGAGCAGTATGCGTGGTTATCCTATGGTTTATTTATCTGTCATTATCTGTGGCGGAGACACCGGAGAGCCCCCCCTCCACCACCACTAACCCCCCCGTGGCAGCAGGAGGGCTGCTGTGAATAAAGGCTGAGGTGACAAGCGCTCTCTTATCTGAGGAGGTTGACTCCTTTTGTCTGCAGATACAATATCTTAATCCACATCAGTGTAACACACACACACACACACACACACACGACTGCTGCGGGCTACAGATTCATCTCCTGACTCAGTGCGTGCGTGTGTGTGAGCAGATTACACATTTGCGAGAGGCATCTGCTTGTGTTATTTACAGCATCTGTGTGTGTTTGTGTGCTCACATCCAGCTGCTGTTAAAGACTCCTGATGTGGAGGCAGCAAACAAAAGAAACCAGCAGTTGTGATGCTGTTACACCTCTGCCCATCTCTACATCGCGCACACACACACACAGATACAGCAGATACACACTTTAATAACAAGTAAAGAAATAACTCACCACTTGTGGGCTTTGGAAGGTGTTTCTGTAAAGTTATGAGCTTCCAAAATTTATTCGCAGCTGCAGTCAATGCGAGTAAAATAACAACCACTCCTGTAGTGCAGCTTTGATTTACTACTCGTGCAGGTATTGTTGATCTTGACCTACATAAAGCTGAGAAGACAAAACTTGTATATGTCTAGATATTTTGGAAGCAGCAGGTGTTGACGACTAGTAAATACAGAGGAAGCGACTTAAAGGTGGACTGTGATTGGAGTCATGTTGCTGCACAACCCCAGAACCTCAAAATCACAAAACAGAAATACACAAAAGCAGCATGAAAACAGCTTAAAAGTTACGACTTTTCAGAGCATTGAGTGTTAAATAGGGTGGCACGGTTCCAGCTTTCGACTCCGGCTGGAGTGGGCTGGTTTCTTTGTGGAGTTCGTCACCTTGGATCTGCTCCCAGTTCCCCATGACCCTGATAAGAATAATAAGGTTATAGGAAATGGATTGATGGAAAGTGTTTGATACTCTGTACACACTTCTGTTGGAGTATTCCTTCAAGTGAGACAGAATGTGAGCTGTGTGCCCCACATCTTATCAAAGAGACACAGGTCAGTGACCCTGTTCAAATATTCAGGACCTCAGACCTCTTTGAGAAAAATGACAGCAAAGATCCTCAACGGTTTTCGTTGTGGCTCTGACACTCTAAGACAGACAGTCTCTCTTCTTTCACTAGTTTTTATTTGGAAAAGGGTCACTGCTGTGAACTGATGAAACTTCTCTCAGAGGAACTTCTGACGTGAATTTCCTGGGCTGAGACGGCAACAGTCAATAACACACCTCAGACTTATTCTTCATTGTTTTGTTTTTTTTCATGTTGCAAATATTTTTAGATCTGCTATTCTGCATACAGCAGATGCAGAAAATAATAGACGTGCTCTTCTTGTCCAAACTCCAGTGCTCCGTGGCGTTACGTCCCTCCGCCTCATGCCGTACTCTAAATTACTGTTACCCGAGTGTAACATCACATTCGGTCATTAACGAACAGTGCAGATAAATACAGATATTACTGAGTGACGAGCCGCAATTAGATTTTCAAAAAGACTGCAGAGATCTCAGCTCTTCAAGAAGTCCTGCGGTGTAGCTGCCGCTAGACCCGTGATACAGGGTTATAGCATTTTATCAATGCTTTCGCCAAAGTAATGAGATAAATATCATAAGGTCCACATTTCGTCTCTGCTCTACCATGCTCGATTCAAAAACTGTCCACTGAAGACAAACTGAGTGATCTTTTCTACATTTGGCACCAGACTGAAGCTATGCTGGTATTTTGCACAAGACTCTTGAGTACAGCGGGAGCAGCTAATTACATTAACGACCTTCTGTAAGTCGGCAGAGGATAGCAGCGGTTTGATCTTTGAAATACTTCTAAGCTGCAGAGAGTTGGTGCACAACAGCTCTGGAGTGTTTTTTTTGCCTAAAAGGAATATTATATTCACACTTGAGAATAATTTCTTCTGTTGGACATTGAACGTTCTGATCCAGGCTGGTGCTGCGTGTTCCAAATAAAGCTGAATGTGGGCCATTTGCAAAGGCAGTTCAGCCCGAATACACCTCTGCAAATAACAAACCCGCTCAAAGCAGATGGAGGTCTGTTTGCCAGTCTTAAAACCACAACACGCGTCCTACACGGGGGCACGGAAACAGAATGCAACCGGACACGAGAGAGCACTGTCCGACTGCAGGTGAGTGCGTCATGGAGCGGCAAATACAGATGTGTGAAAACAAAGTGAGAATTTCAAGAGAACGAGTGATGCAGTCGGACTATTTGAGCCTTAACTTCACACCTCCAGGTTCGGATTATTGCGAGCGTCTGTTATAAACATGTCATAGAATAAGCCCCGAGCAGAGAAACATGACAGAGCTTGCAGCAGAGGATGTTTGGGTGTCATCAGATAATCCTTCTCTTGCTGCACTCATCTGTATTCTGCAACATCCTGAAAACTAAAACACAGTTTATTCCTCTGAATCAAATCCTAACTAGTCCAGTAGAAAACAAACCTTCAGTGCAATCTTCCACTTCGAGTTTCTTTGCGCCGTCGCCCTGAGATGAGCGATACAGTTAGTTTATCATGATGAGTATTTCCAACAGAATGAGAGAAGAAGAAGCAGTGACGTCACAACACAGATAGTTAGTTAGTTTGGTTTCCAGTAAGTGATCAATCATTCCTGTGTTGTTGTTTGGTCAAACTCAAGAGACAAACGCGTGTAATTATTTAAAATAACGGCAACTTAAGGATGGTTGTGTTGCCTTAACATAGGCTGCATATACGTAGTTCACGTTTCCAGAATTTTGGCAACAGGGATGCAAAGTTAACATGAAGGGCAGTTATTTTCAGCTATATTGAAAATGCTGTTTCTAAAGGGGTGTGTTTAAACCAGAGACTGTATAAAACATGGACCCGTAGGTTTCTGAAGAGCCGTTGAGAAGCTCTGACCATCACCACTAATCCAACAACGGGCAAAGAGCATGATCACAGAGGCCAAATTCTAAGTTCTGCATAAGTGTTGACCCTCGGTACAGTTATTATGAAGGGAGGAAATTATCTATGAGACCTGCTTTATAGTTGGGCATTTTAACATGGGGGCTCATGGAGATTTGTTTTGTAGCCAGCCTCAAGTGGCCATTTGAGGAACTGCAGTTTTTTGGCACTTTATGAACACTGCATTGCTGCAAAATGTTGCAAATGATTCATTATCTACTTAAAAACAACATTTCATTTTCATGACCGATTACAGTAAAAAGGTTTTAACAGAGGGAATTTTTTTATTACTCCATAAATCAGAAAATACTGTCATAGAAAGAAACTTTTTAATAAATAATATGTTCTATAAATCAGGCTCTGAATGAAAAGTGAACAGAGCCCTCTGTAAAAAAAAACAAAAAAAAAAACATTCAAAATATAGATAGGAATAAAACCAGAAGGTTTGGTGTATGTGAATGTTACTGAAGTGGAGATTTCGTGTCTTGTCATGGCTTGAACCCAAACGCACGACTCGGGAGACAAAGTGTGAAATAAACAAAATCTTTTATTATGAAAGTACAACAGAAAATTACTCACTGGGAGGAAAACGCTATATAATCTAAAGAACAAAAAAAGGTAGAAACAGGCAGGTGGGAACCACACCAGGGGAAGGGGCAAGTTATCTGAATATAAAACAGGAAAACCACAAGACAACATTGACGCAAGACAACCTGAACATAACCAGCTTTCTTAGTCATGTCATGTCTGAGAAAAATACAGATATAGATTTCACTATGAAACTTCACCAGTTGATACTTACATTGAGACAAAGGAGACGTCATCAAGAAATTGTATTTCTCAGTGCATGAAAAAAACAAACATGTACCTGTATGGTGTCTCGCCTCAATCAGAAAATCTGAAATTGCAGATGAGAATTACGTGAGCAAGAAAGATAAAACCAGATCATTTTCACGCACTAACCAGATTAACCATAAATAATTGAAGAAATCTGTCTGTTTGTCCTCGGATGGGTTTCTCTCTCTCTTTCTGTGATTCTTGAATTTCCGTGCAAAGGTAAAATGGCGGCTCTGAAATGAAGAGATGATGTTTTAGATCTTTGTGTTTTTTTGTTGGTTGGTTATGAAGCAAAATGTGAATTATAGTCAATTTTCCTGCACTCCTCTACACTCGGATTTTAATCCCCAAAGCAGCTCCTCAGTGACTGGCAGTTGTGTATTTGGTCCTCATGATCGCACACATAATGAGCAGCAGTCAGCCGGCCCAGTCTGCTGCCTGGCTCGTGTCTCGTCTGTCACCGGTGGATCGAACCCTGCCGTGTTTCCTGGCAAGACACCAGTTTGCTGCCATAGCTATTCCTCTTCCTCTCTCTCTTTGTTTTTCTTTACTACTTTATGTGCCTCTGCAGTCGTACCGGGTGAATTGACAGGACTGAGAAAGCAATCTTTTCTGCTCCAGGTTTTTTTTTTTTTTTTTTTACACAGACTGTGGCAAGAGAAGGAAGACATTTACAGGACGGATTAGAGTTCATAGAAATGGATCTGCTTCAGCTGTCAAGCCTGGCTTACACCTCAAAATCTTCCTTTCTTTTGTATCCCTTCATGCTGTCTCCCTCTCTCCGTCCATGCCATCCACCCGGTCCCCAGGCTGGTCCCGTGTCTGCAGTTGAGCAGGCAGCTGACAGCACGCTGACAAGTGTTGAGGATGGGAGGATGAGAAGCAGTGACAGGAGGGAGGGAGGGAAGGAAGGAAGGGAGGAAAGGGGGACTAATGAGAGGGACAGCCACAGCAGGGGGCTGTCACTGCACCTTCAGATAACAGCTCCCCTGACTCTCTTTGATATCTATCCCAAGTGACCAGGTCGCTCTATCTTCAGCTTGTACCAGTGAGGCGGGGGTGGTGGGGTTGCTTATTAGACACTCTTTTCCTTTTTCCATTGTGCACTTGTAGAGGGAGGAGGAGGAGGAGGGTGGTGGTGTCAGACCTGGAGACAATCCAATAATGAGAAAGGGTGGAAGATTACCAATACACTCAGGTTCTCCACCCAAAACATCCACACCCACTCTGTGTTGTGAAAATTGCAGAATATTGTACATGAGGAGGCAACAGGGAGAGATTGTGGCAGTTACGATGTGGAAGATACCAAAACAACACGACTGCAAGCTCACAACAGAAAGCCGTGTAGCATAACTATGACTCAGTACGTTTATGCTGTATATGAATGTGGATTTATTTTTTTTACAATACTCTATTTTGACCTCTTTTTCTTATAGTTTGATAAATCTGTGAAATATATGGATTATGTGAAGGAAAAACAGGTTAAACACATAAAATTTAATGTTTTCAGGTGTAAAAGATTCAAAAATCATTCATGCAATCAATCAGTTTCATGTATTACGAATTTCCGTTGGTGTTCCACGTGATAAATCCTACGTTTTAAGAGTTTGTATTTTAGGTATATTAACCCTTTAGACCCTTTTTTTTTAATCATCAAGCAGCTCTATCCCCAAAAGCAGAGAAAAATTGTCAGTCATAAGTTGTTTTCATTTTTTAAAAACTTAATTTGAAACCAAAAATGTGGAATTTGCAGCTTTTGCTGCTGTAAATAGCTGTTTCCTTTATAAGAACAAGCAATAGTACAGTACAGGCCTGGAAATGTCACTGCGACCCGATTAGTCCTGTCGACTCTTCGGTGAACTGTCCTCAGTAAGCGGCCTACATCCCCCTTTTTACCTCCGGTGAGTGTGTGATGAAATTTCAAGCAACACACATTGCTCTAACAAACAACAGAAATAAGTAATAGGTAGTGTCTTTAGCAACAAAAGATCTTTGTACTGTGTTTATAAAAGTCAGTGCAAACTGGTCAGTCCCCTCTACCGACTCTTCGGCAAACTTCCCCCAGAAAACAGCCTCTGTCTGGGCGGTGAGAGCTGCGTAAATCAAGCTGTTTACTAATGGTGATCATCAAATAATCATGAATATTTTTTGTTTTGGTTCCCGATGACAACTTGTGCTATCTACAATACAAAGCTCAGGAGTTTTATTATAATAATAACTTCCATGTTTTGATACACTGGGAATGGTTTTAAAATGACAAGCTCCTGGGGGCTGCAGTGAAATATAGAAGAGGCTCTGAGAGGTATATATTATTAATTTCACATATTTTAAATATATAAGTTAATGAATGCCAATGTATTCCATACAGTTTTTCACAAGAGGAGCTGGATATAAAACAGATATCACGGTATAACAGGTAGAAGAAATACTGTAGAGCTTGTGTTAGGTTGTTTTTGTCTTTTTATTGCAAAAATCCTCCAATTATGTTCGTCCATTTTCTTTATTATCCTAGCAGCTGCAGTGGTTGTTGTTCAGAAGCTAGGGAAAGACGCTGAACCTTAAATTGATCCCGCTGGTAGCTCTGCTGACATCAATGTTTGTGTGACTGTGGGTGATTGATTCGACGAGAGCACCGTTTAAATACAGTCCATATGCATCTGACCCCTGCACAGTGACTTCATCAGCTCTCAAACACAATACATCTAACCTGCGAACAATCACACTCACGTTGACGTAGGTGTGATTCGGGTTACTGTGCACGATGGTAACATAACATACTTAATGTACTGGTACATTAAACTGTCCACGAGCAGGTTGCAGCCTCAGCCCGTTACTGTTTTTAATGACTAGGAGAATTCACACTGAGTGTCCTGACTGTCTTGGTGGACGAGGGCAGCGATGGTGTTTGTATATGTCTATCTATTGTGTGACGTAGCTCAATGTGGGAGCAGCAAATTGTACTGATCTCCACAGTTTGGAGGAAAAACTCAGTCACCTCAGATAAAATACAACTTCTCCTTTGTAGATCTTCAAAAAGCACGGCAGTGTGAAGGAAAAGCATTACATATTTATAAATACAAACTTTGAGGGCCACAAAAAGGTATTTCAATTCAGACTCCAGGTGCTTTGCCGTCAGTTCTCCTGCCCAGAAACCTCAGACTTCGCTGGGCTTTTCGCCTGCACACAAGCTTGATTATCTGAACTGAGCTTTTCAAAGTCAGAAGAACTCTTTGCTCTATAAACACCAAAGAGCCTAATCAGTCTGATTCCAGGCATCCACACTTTTACTTCATAATCATAACAATAGTCTGCGCGCTTTTGATGTCCGTCCATAGTCGAGGTGCACATTTTGATATTGACTTCCAGTCAGAGATGTGAACTTTCATATCTGCTCTCCCTCAGAAGCTTTGCGCTTTGATTTCACCCTCCCAGCAGGTTGGCGTCTGTCTGAGCCGCCTTCAAAACATCAGTCCCACCCTCCAGCGTTTGCGGAAAACAGAACGGCTGTATTGATCACTATGTAAACCTGAATGTGCTTGTTTTTTTTTTTTTTTCCTGTGCATTCAATGCACATGACGGCAACATTCTTTTCTTTGTGTTTTGCATGAATTGATTGGTTTAGCGCTCTCTCTCTAATAAGCCCTCAGAGTTTTTGAGTTATAATCAGTCATCTGCCTCACTGGGGGAACCAGGTAAAAGAAATATTGATTTTCATTCTTTGTCAAACTGGCAACGTTCAATAGGGGTGAAAGGGCGCTGAAGACTGCCGGGAGGGGGGTTGTGTGCTTACTATGTGTGTCCCACAGTGTACCGAACTATATCAACTTCTATATACAACCTGTGGTAGATGATGACCCTTCAAGTGTACACAGTCTGGTATCTGTTTGGATGAAGTCCTGATCGATGATCTCGAGTATATTGAGTCGATGATGGCCAACATTTTGATGCACAACTGGTCTTATTTTAAAAGTACTGACTTGTCATTTCCACCAGTAACATTATATTCATCGAGTTGATGAATGTTAGACGAGGCAAAAAGTCAACTAAGAAGTTGAATGATCGGGGAAGTTTTTAAAGAAACTCTCAGGTTGGCCAAGCTTATTTAAAAGAGACAATGAAGGTGAACTGTCCATTATGAACGTCCACCACAGTGAGACTGACTTTCTTCCTTCAACTTTGATCAAGTGTACTTGCACAGTTTTCCTTTGCAATGTTGGATCATTACAGACATTTTAGTCACGCTCGCTTGTGGTTTAACTCAAAATAAAGTGTGTAAATAATATTATAAAGAGCACAATCTCGAGTGTCAAGTATCATGAGATAACTTCTGTTATGATTTGGCACTATGTAAATAAAATTCAATGTAATTGTGCCAACATTTGTGCCAAATTAATGTTGTAAATATAAGTGAAAGCTTTGACCTGGTGGCACTGTCATACTCATACACAAGTTTAACTGGATAACAGGAAATTGCTGAGTACATCAGAGACAGGAGGCTGAGGGAGTATGGGAGTTTACTGTGTTTCTATTGGTTCTGTACTCGTGACCGATGGATCTGAAGTGAAACAATGATTACGTGGTTAACCTTCTACCCTCCCAGTTGAATTATTGCATTTTGCTGTACTCAAATGAGCATTTCTTTTTCCTACTTGTTTAACAAAAAGCTAAATATGTGGCATTTGTCGCTTTATTCATGTTATTTAACGCCTCGAGAGATGATGGATTTCATGAGCTTTGGATGAATTTGATTCATCGGGTGAAAAGACATCAGAAAGCAGTTAAACTGTTGTAAATTTTTGTTTTCACCCAATTTCTATGTGGAAGTGTTGACTCTTTGGTGAGTGTCTGCAGCAGTAAGAGACTGGTGACGTGATATATTTCTGTTTAACTTTAACAGCCATGAACGAGTGAGAAAATTAATGTTGCTGTTTGTATAATCGGTTCATTTATTTTGCTCACCCGACACTGATGCAGAAAAACATTTGCCGGTGAATAGCTCAACTGCATATTACTCCAGTGATGAAATAAATCCATGCCGTCACCATTTCTCAGTAAAAACACTGATCCTCTAGTTCAGGGAAAAGGCTGAAAGACATAGCATACTTTGTTTCTGTAACAAAAGACGACGATTGAATGAAACATTGAAATATTTTGGATAAATGAACTATTAATTAAGTAATATATCATTATAATATAATGTCTTAAATCAGGAATCAATTTTGAAGCGATTCATGACTCTGAGAATCAGATACCGAAAGATTCACACCCCGACTATAAAGCTCTGTAAAGCCGACAGGAGCTGCAGATTCTGGTGATAATTCTCTGCATGCAGCTTCATCACTACAAGCAAAACTCCCTTTGACGTACTGCATTAATATCGACTACAGATGCTTTAAAGTAAAAAGCTGCTCGGACAACGTGGACATGAACACGAGCAGAGAGTCAGAATAAAAAGCATCACTTGTCCAAACGCCCTCTAACAACACCAGATTCCAGGAAAATCTACATCATAAAATAACTCCCTGTTTGATGCCGTTTGACAGTGAGAGAGGACAGATTTTGTTTTTTGATTTTATTACATATAAGGATATGAAAACTCATTTCTTCATGACCTTCAGCGTCCCACATCGCTGCTTATGCATATGGTTTGATGAGCATTGTTTTCTCATCAGGATCAGGCTTCTCTCTCAGCGGCTGAGGATTTGGAGCCGCTCGCGCTGAAATTGTGCCTGTGTGGCTTTCAAGGCTTTGGTGCTGCAATTCTAACAGAAGTAATTTTCAAAGGCGCTTTTACTCTGATGGCAGTGGGAGAGGAGAGAAAGCGGCAGCCTCCACCGCTCCCCCGCTCTTTTTTTTTTTGTTGTGATGAGATGAGGAGCGGGGTGGGTTGGCCTTGAGCTGGAGCTTCACAATGGATGTTTGTCTGAACTCATAAAGAGGAAAAAAAAAAAAAGAAAAGACGTTTCATCCCCTTGTGCTTTTGGGTAAACAGGGACATAAATGGGGACGGATGCCTTCAGTGCATGTGTTTTCAGAGCCTGGACACAGGGACAGGGACGAAGTTTGAGATTGAGATTTTACCTTTGAGTTGAGTGTTTTATTTATTTGGCATACCTACTGTGTGACTACTGAAGCAGTCTGTCATCACCAAATGGCTTTTTGCATGTCATTTCATGCCATTTAGTCTCTGTTAGTGACTGACTTACGTAACATGTTTGACTTCATTCACATACTGTATGTGACGTAACTAATGAGCAAACCGCAATCTCTTGACAAAGGTCGCCTTTCGTCTTTGTCTTTTCCTGCATGTCTGTGATGACGTTAAATAACACGCGATAAGCTTGAAATGTCCTAAACAGTGATGTTTTATTTTTGCAGCATCCCATGATGTCATAAAAAAACTCATCGTTGTCCTCATTTGTCGGGTGTAGTGCAGTTATGTGGGTCGCTTTGCGTTGTGGAATTGAAAGTAGCAAAGATTTTATGCATAGCTGCAAACAAAATCAGTCCCTCGTTCACTCATTCTCTGCTCACTCATTGGTTTATGTCTTATTATTATCACATTGCATTCCTCCTCCATGGCTGTGCAAAAACCTGCAGTTCCACAAACGACCACTTGAGAAAGGTTATTAAAAAAACAAGTCGATCTCCATGAGCCCCCGTATTTAAATACCCAACTTTGACAACCCAACGACAGGGAATGGAAAACCTTCAGAAACCTACGGGTGACGTCATGGATGCTACGTCCATTCTTCCATCCTAGCTCCGTACTCGACATGAGAATTAGTGCGTTGAGCGGTTTCTTTAAGCTGAAATTCCCTTGTTTTATGTAAATGAAGGAGCATAAAAATTATTAACTAGTGTGCGTATGTGTGTGTGTGTTCACTCATGCATATGTGTGATGAGTGTTTCTTTGATATTTAGGCTTCAGTGCAGGCTGGCAGCCGCGCTCAGCTATACAACGGAACAATAGTTCTTTCTGTGCGGCTTTGATCTAATGAGGGAGAGAGAAAGAGAGACAGAGGTGGGGGGTACGAGAGAACGACGGAGGGAGGGAGAGAGAGGAGATGGATTTACACTTGGATCATGCTGATAGTGAAATAGCTACTCTTAGAGCTGCTTTTGTTTATTCACACTGAATTAAATGATTAACAAATACCTGTATGTACCTTCACTATGTGCACGAGAGGCTTTCACAGGTATAAAAATGTGTGCTCCAAGCTAGAAATGTGCTGGGACCTGCACCAGTGTAAAACAGAGAAATTACCCAACCCGTCTCTTATTTGAAAACTGGGACCTGGGCCCATGCAGAACTGTGAACAGCTGGGCCGAACCCAGCAGTGAGACACACAGCCGATTGCACCAGTTTCACAGATGATTGCTACTAACAAGGTTTTACAAGTTTTTACCTCGCAGAGAAAAAGGTGGAAAAATACATCCTCCCTTGCTGATTGAAACAGGAATCCACTCATTATTTCAGTTTGAAAGTCCACTTGCTGCCACGGTGACGGAGGAAAAATCATTTAAAATCAGCTGTGCATCGAGTATAATAAAGATCATTTCTACTTTTGCCCTCATGAACTATCAACACAAACTTCACAGGCGTTAGCTCACACATCTGTGGCCACAGATGTGCTTTATTATGCACATACATCTTGGCCCGGTCTTATTACATTGGACATAATGTTAAACAGACCCGGGAAACCCACTTGAGCATATAAAAAAGGTGCATCCGAACCCATACGAGTCCCAGGTTGGGTCTGGACCCGTGAAGGCCTCAAAAAGTGCACAGATATGCGGCTAAGTAGAGACCAAAGGTGGCCTTTGAGTTTTTTCCTGAAATCCTGGAGAGTAGTGAAGTATCACAGTACAAGCAAACAAAAGTCATTAATCAGCAAACACATGGAGTCTATAAGAGTAAAGGTGAAGAGACTAAAACCCAACAGTACCCAACAGTTCCTTAGGGAGTTGTGTAAGCAACGGTTACCATAGTATCTCGATAATGCTCCAACAAAGACATTTGAAGAGCAGATTAAAAAGACGTTTGTCGATATTTTTCTTTGTCACAGATCAGACAAAATTGCTGACAGTTAAACTGCTGTGTCATGTGTCCAGTGCTGGTTGCTGCAGCGACAGAATATTCAACTGAAACCAACTGTTGGTGGAAAAATGGGCAAAAAAAGACACAAACAAACTGACAGATGTGTAGTTCTGACATTTGATTGCATAATAAAGTTGTTATGAGCAACATTATCAATAATTAAGTCCAATATTCACTCCCCTTTTAAAAATATCCAGCTCTTTAGCGTCTTTCTTCAAAGGTTAGTTGCTAATTTTACACGTCCCCCATTCGGTGTTGGGTAGACAGTGTAGAGTTGGTTAACCAGAGCTTGTTTGTCGAAAACAGCTGCTTGGTGTTGCTGCAAATGTGGTTCAAACCATGGTAGACATGCCGTTAAGCCAAAACAATGAGCTAAAAGACACTAAAAAGCTTCACGGAGCTGCAGGGGAAAATCTCTACAACAAATACATGAAGTCGGTCATAAGGAATCGCCCTTGTACTCCAATCTTAGTAGCTGTTTCTTTCAGGATCCCCCAGTCGAGGGTTAAATAGACTCCTGGGACATTTTAGATGACGACATTGCCGCCTGTGCTCTGCTCCAGGAGGAAATATGAAAACATATTAACAGGTTCTCTGCACAGACTTAAAGGTAATATAAACTAGTAATCTTCAGTCAGCCGGTGAGAGCCGGAGAGTGGTTGTTTTCCTTCCAGTCTGAGGGCTAATGTGTTTGTTATCACCTTGAGCAGATGGCCCAGCGTGGAGGAGAGATTCACTCGCACACAAACAAACACACACTCAAGTGCGCAACCACGAAAAAGCATTGTGACGCACGCACGTCATTCCCCAAGGTGAATACACACACATGCATGCACTCGAGCACAGGAAGTAACACAGCCGACACAACCGCACACGCCCACAATATTATCTAAGATACGCACATACACGGCTTATATACAGAAACCTACAACCTACACACACCAACAGCACCTCCGCAAGCTACGAGTACACAAACACACACATTGCCACCCACATGACAAAGTTATACAGGCCACACACACACAGCCAAACGTCCCACACCTTCACGTTCTATTCTGAATCCACGCTCACCAGAAATTTTGACACATTTGGTCATTTTTTTTTCCTTCTCATTGTCTTCTCAGTCTTTTCTTTTCTCACCTCTCCATTTCCTCCTCCTCCTCTCCCTCCTCCTTGTCTTCCTTTCATCCCCATCTCAATCATCAGTTATTGATCTGTCTCCGGAGGAGGACGAATCAGCCTCTTCTCTCCCTCCTCTATTTTTAGACATCGGGGGGGGGATCTCAGGCACAGTCACAAACTGAGAGAGAAGCACAGATGCAACTGATATGAGCGAGGAGGTGGTGAGGTAACGAACCTGCCGATGTTTGGCTGGATGTTTGGTTGACTCCAGTGAAGTGTCAGCGGTTCAAACACCTTCACAGTCCACTGTATAATTTCAAAAATGCATGAAGGTCAATCTAAAAATAAGGCCTGTTTTGAAATCCTTGATAGGCTGACCTTTCGGATACAAAAGGGAGGGGATGAGCTGACAGGTTTTCTGCCGGCTCGAGAACGAACAAGTAACTGATGTTTTGTTCAGACGCTGTCCTTCCGTCTCTCCCTCGCACCCTCAGTCATTTTTTTCCCCCGAGAAGGGCACATCAATCCTTCGAGCTTAAGCAGACTGACTCTCAGAGTCAAAGATTTTTGTAGATACTAGAGATCAGAGGACAGCGGTTGATGACTGGTATGATTATACGGCTGTGGACAATCCCTCCAAAGCCAGCTCCTGACAAGGCTGCCAGTAATGGCAGTAATTCGGCAAAAATTACTTTTGGACTCCATTTATATCGAAAATGCTATACAAGTTTGTACAAAAAAAAAGGCACGTAGACAGGATCGAACCACCGACCCTGGGACAACCAAGTGGTAACCTCTATGGCTGAGAAATGAAGCCAATGCATAGTCTGTCCATTCTTTATACGGTCATTGGTTTGTACGCAAAGACACAGGGACAGGATCAAACCACCGACCCTGGGATCAATAATCGAACCCAATAACCTACAGCTCATTCTAATTTTGTACTTGCCACAGAGATTTGGGAAGACAAGGACTTGTGCATGTCAATGTATACCTACAGCTTTCCATATCACACACTTCCAACTAAAGGTAGACACTTAAATGGCCATTATGCCTGTCTCGGTCAACTTGCCAGATGACCACTCCGCCCCTGAACACGGTAAGGTTAACTACCTTACCGTGTTCAGGGGCGGACTGGGACAAAAAAATCGGTCCTGGCATTTTGGACCAGACCGGCCCACAACATTTGATAACACACCTTTTCAGTCTTTTCGGTGCAACTGTGCAAGTCTTTAAAACAACAAACCTTGAGCCATGCAATGACTTAACAGGAATCTGTTAAGACCAAGCTTCTTTTTGTCGCAGAGTTTTTCTGCGCCACCTTTGCGTTTTCTCTCCATCTCTAACTGATAACATTTCAAATATCAGGACTCATCGGCCCAAATAGCACGCCGACCCACCGGGAAAATGCACGGTATGCCAGATTATCAGTCCGTGCCTGACCGTGTTCATCCATGCATGCAAGTCCTCAATTTCCTGAATAGCTACAATGAAGGTGGCAATTGCAATGTTGATTCGTAGAGGCTCAATCTAGAGCCGGTTTGTCTGTTTTGGACTACTGTTGGCTGGCCCGCAGCATCTGTAGACATAAAAGGCTCATCCTGAGGTTACAAAAACAGTCAGTAAAAATGCAAATATGGTGAAATATGGTGCTATACGAACTCCTTCCTACATATGCGTCAGCATCTTCCACGACACTCCACACCCTAACATCTACCTCGCTTCATAGGGCAAATTGCTTCCTGCATTGACACAAGACGTAAATTACAAGGTGCAGTACTGCCCGAGGGACACTGGGCTGCTTTGTGCTGAGCCCATCAGGCATTGCGCCAGACCTCCACCCTTCTCACATGTGGCGAGCAACACACACCAGCAGCTCTGGTATTCTGCTATACTTCAGGCATCACACAGCAGAGCTGTGGGGAGTCGCCTGTCCATGCAGACGGTGACTGCTCGCCTGAGACCGGTTTGCCTCGGGGGGTGAGGCTAAGATCAGAGTCCTCCTGCCAGGGTCACTGAAGCCTGCAGCCTCTCATCTTCCAGGATAACGTTGCATTTCATGCTTCGAAATTAAGTTAAACCGGCAGAAAACAAAATGAAAAGGTTTGAAACCGCACAGTGGGAAAAAAAAAAGAACAATGATTCACACCGCTTTCAGTTCACAAACATCTTTTAATGGTTCCTCTGGAGGCTGTGATTTGTGGTTGCTTTAAAGGAGTAAATGAGTCTTTTCAGATTTTTCCCTGAAGGCCCCCTGAAACAGTCGATATTGACACTGCTGTTGGACTGTAATGAAACCCATTGACAGAATGATTCCTAAAAATATTTCTTTCTGAACAGGGTACATCTTGAGAGCTTTTTTTCCTGTGTGTACTCTTCTTCCAGCCATTAATTCTCTCCAGATTTTTTTTCTTAGCCAGGCTCACAGTAAGACTCGAGCAGCTTAATTTGAACAGACCATCACACGAGCAACTTAAATCAGTGTTTTTTCTGCTTGGTACTTTTTTATGAGCGTGGAAGGAGCTGATTGATCTGGAGGCACGTTCACATCCAAGAGCCAGGTGGTTTGGGCATCTGGTTGCTTAAGCAACTTTGTTCAAGTAATCCTTGCGGCAACCCACGTGACGGTGACATAGGGGACATTTTATGCAAATATATATCAACGTAGGAGATGTTCATGTGTTATAAATCTGTTGGATCAAGTGTCTCACTGCAAACTCCCTAATATTTGTTTTGCAACCCGGAGCTAACTCCAGTTTTTACTCACTGGAAACGAGCATTTCAGGCAGGAAGCAGAAATGATGCAAGGCACAACAGTGACCACTTTTAACTTTCAGAAGCATTCAGTGGATTCAAATTAAAGCCTGATGGGTTGCTGGAACCGAGATAAGACGCAGGAATACGACTCTTGTTCGTCTGGAGCGAAGGAGGATGTCGAGTGACGTTATTGAAGAGTGAAAGTCTTTGTCAGTTGATTTAACCATGGCCACAATTGTTCTCTAACATTAACCCCTTGGTTATTATTGTAACTAAGACATCACGGGTCCACTAACCTCCATAAATTTCTAATTATAACCCAAACTGTAACGTTTCCCTTCCCTTAAACCTAATTGAATCTTAACCGTCACATAATAAGCACAGATTAATTTCTCAGCAGTGATTTCTCAACAGTTTTGGAAGGTGAATGATGATGTCTCTCACTTTTGGAGGACTTGTTGGTGGAACCACAGGAGCATGACTGAAGGGCCTGAAAAAAAAAAGGCAGACTTAGATGGAAAATAAATGCTTTTTTCCCTCCACCACCACCTGGGGGAAAGAAAATAGTGTTTACACATCCAAATCCTCCTAAAAGCCCTGCACAGTCACACAGGTATCTTTGGTTATTCTGGCTGTTAAACATCTTTTAAAGTCTGTGTTGGGGCGAGCAGACAAAGTGTGAGCTTCTTGCTTCTTATGAATATATATAGTTACCCTGAAACTGTTAACAAAAAAGAACATAGGAAAGGAAACTATCTGGAGACGCGTGTAAAAGTGGAACAAGGATGTCAAAGGGATTTATTTAGTTCAGCACATCAAAGTAAACCCACTATACAGTATGTCACCGTCCTGAGGCTGCAGGACTCCCTTTGTGGAAAAGTTTAAACAGTGTGACCAACTGTGAGGAGACCACAGAGGTAGATCCAGGATTCACTGAGAGGAAGATATCTCCAAGTCTGCCCGAGTCTCTGGGAATCCCCCCAGGAGGACCTGGAGGAAGCTTCTGGGCAAAGTCGAGTCTAGGCTGGGCGGCTCATCCTGTGCAGTCTGTAGCTCAGACCCAGATATTGGGTGGATGTTTGAAGATGAGTAATTAACAGCAGACTATTGCAACTAATAACATAATTCATGGCATTAATGAAATTCATTAACATAATCGGTTTAAAATGAACTGACAAATGCCTTCAATCTCTGCGTTTGGCATTTGGCCATCGCAATTAACTGCTGGTGGTCGCGTTAAGTTTGCATAAGCTATAATTTGCTGGAAGGTTACTGGTTCACACACAAATGAGGAGGAAGTAGCGGCATTGTGAGGGAGAGAGAAAAATGAATATATAATATGCTCTCCTCTCGAAACATCAACAGCTTTCATCGAGGTAATTAACTTGGTGCGGGTTCTGGTGAAGCTGCTCAGTGGAAAGAGTGCGGTTACATAGAGAGGCTCACACGCAACGCAGTTATCATCCAGAAACAGTGTTAGAGGCATTCATACAGAAGATAAATATCTGTAAATAATTAATATTTTGCATTATTTCATTTGATGAGTGCAGAATTGCATATCACATGACAAAGATCAGTCAGCTCTCATTTCTGGGTGACGTTGGGAGTCAAGTTAGATGAAGATGTGGAGCCTGAAACGCGAGTTTCTTTGACAGCACAACAATCTTTCATTTAATGGTTTCATGGAAATGTTTCTTATTTGTATTAACGATAGGCGAATGCATTTTGCTGTGGGAGAACGGGTTGAAGGCCGGGCAGAGGGAAACTCGGAGGGGTTTCCGTCTCAGTTATGTTCCCATCCCAGCTGCTCACAGGCCCCCAGATAATACCTAGAATTAGATGTGGGAGAGGTATGCACCAGACTGAATAGGCAGGGATGAAGGAGAAAGGAAGGATGAAGGGATGGATGAGGGAAAGGGGAGCGAGGGTGGAGTTTAGTGCTTGTTACGACCGAGCTCATTCAGGGAAGTAAACAAAGTTATTTACAGGAGTTTTGAGGTATGTGGGCGTGCGTGGATGCTGCTCAAACCAAAGAAATATAACCCAAAGAGTACTGTTCAAAGTACGAGCCCTGAGTTAATAAAGAGCCGTTCATGCAGTACAGAGGACACCAGTGTCAAAAACCTCACTATCTACTTTGACTTAACGAAAAACATATATATATATATATATACACACACACACATGTATATGACTCATTTTCACCCAGAATATCACATACGCCGCTCTTGTTCTCACCCTTTGGCAAGAGTTATTTTACTGAAGATATGCTTGGACTGCTGGAACATTTTCAAGAAACACACCAACACATAATAAATTGAACTTTACATGCAATAAAAAAAAGTACTTTTTGCCTTTTGATTGGCACGGATTCCAACAAATAGATCCATGTATCCTTAGAAAAAAAGAAGTAAAACAAAAGAAAGTGACAAGTCAGATTTTTTTTTTAAATGCACATTGGTGTTCTTTTCAGATTTGCATGGACTAATTGTACTCTGGTCTTTTCTAGTCGAATCTGTTCTGTTGCTCCTTTCTGTGCTTAACTCCCGCGGGTGCTCATTACGGAAGCAGCTTGTTTGATCTATTCTTTCATTGGTGTTTGAAGCTGAAGCATCACGTTCTCTAAGGAGTACAGTCTGCCGACGTGACTAGTTAAAAACTGCTGCCATTACACAGGCAAACAAACACTATTTCCAAAGTGCAAGATGCTATTATATGAACAAGCTAAACTGCTGCATTGTCAATTTTGTAGTTCCAAAAAAAAAAGAAAAGTTGTAATATATGCAGAGAGCTGGTGTTGCTGCATCTTTTGCTTTTGTAGAATGGATTTCTCCCCCTGCTGCAGCGGGACAAGTAAATCAGACAAAAACGATCAGTTGTGCCTCGGTGCCTCGAGTACAATTAACCGCTTTAATTAGCTTCCATTTAAAAGAGGTCGATGCAGTCTAAACATACACAGAAGAGAAACATTTAGTTTCAACAGTAAATAACTTCAAGGCCTGGCAGTGATGCACTGCGCCTGTGAAAACAGATTAAAGTGCACAATAAAGACAAAACTGAAACATATGCAACACATTAGACAGAACATTAAATATTATCGCGCAGGCTGAAATGAAGTGTTCTCAATCAGGGGTGACGAGGAGGCTGCCAGAGGCTAATATGATATCACGAGCAGTGATTCACACCAGTGACTGTAAATAACAAGCCCACTGCTTCACGAGACGGCACAGTCTGATACACATGCATGTTTTCTGACGTTCCTGAAGGCAACATCAGGACATCGCTTCCAGTAATGTGTCTAAAACTGATCTTTTCTAACAAAACAAGCTAAAAAATGTGTAAGGCACAGTAAATGTTATCTTGAACTGTTGTGCTGAGAAAAGAACAGTTTTTTTGCTGGCTGGCTTATTTTATTTATTTTCAACGAGGCATCAGCAATTCTGTTTCTTAGTGTTTTGCATAAAAGGTTAAAATATTTCAGCGTCAGTCATGCGTGCCGTCCCGATTCACAAAATGAAGCCAATGGAAGGGGATGTTGGTTTATCAGCAGTCACCAACCACAAAATAATCAATAACCATTTATTTTCTAATTTCTTGACTATTAAATGTGTTTATTACTGAAAGCACAGATGCATAAACATCTATATTTATACAACAGCATACTGTCCTTTATGGTTAGGCCAATATTATTGGACTCACAGCCATGGAGGATAAATATTTGGACCTCAATTTTCTTGAGTGAGCAAAAGTAAAGCTGGAAGTGTTTAATATGATATTTAACACAATATTTTTACTCATGGAAAAGATGAGTAAAAGAAAGATGATAGATAGGTAGATGTAGCCTTCAGTTTGCTGATTTTAATGTACAATCAGTCGACCAATCACAGCGCAGATACTAATTAAAAAAAACAACCTGCAGTTCATCCCTCCTTTGAAAGCCTCCTCTCCGCTCTGTGTTAAGTTGAACAATTACAGACTACTAAAGTTGTGCAGTTAATAGTTTATTAAAGGGAAGGTCAGAGCTAGTTTTAAAAAGGAATAGCATTGGCTGCAGCACTTGTTGCCACTATCATAGCAGAACGATCTGGCAGCGTCTGGGTGGAAGAGCCATCATTTATTCTGTGGCAGTTGTGAATGGGGAACAGGTGGTTAGAGGGTAACTGGAGACCACACCCAGTGACATACACACACACAGCGTTGGGGAAAAAACAGCCTCTGCATGATATATCACAGTGATTGGCACATCCTCAGTGGTGCTGGACCTCTGTCATTGGCTGAAGGGCAGACAAGTGATGAAGAGGAAGGAGCACAATAAGCTAAATGGAACGCACCCAAAGAGGTTTTACAGTAAATACTTGGACCTCCTGCTGTCAATAAAACTGCTGAAGGATGATGAGCGAGGCTAAAGTCAGCACATTCTGTTACTTCACACAGCTTGACATCATTATCAAGAGGAAGCATACGCCTCTAAATACTGTGTCATGTATTTCATATCATCCTCGTGCAGGTTGATACACCGCGCTGCACACTGACCATGCAGGCGGCTCCTCTCGGCCCTGGTACAGCTCTGTACATGATTCACTCGTGTCTTTTTGTTGTTGTCAGGTTGCTTTGAGAGCGCTGACAGCTCCACCTGAGCGTGTCTGGCTTCATGCTGGTTCATTAGAGGAGGACAACAAGACAATGAGAGCGCCTGTCTCTGCTAATAAATAACACATTAATGCCTCCTCCACTGAGAGCGATCTGCTTAAATGACAGCACGGGGACCGTGTCTGTGTTTTAGGCAAGTCTCTACTTTGTGATGTTTGCTCCACTGTATCGTCTGTCTGTGGTTACCCCCAAACTTAAGCCACATTTTCCATGTAACGGCGTAAAGGCACAAAGTTTTCTTTGCCACTGTCTGCAAAGTGTTTGGTCTTGGTGGGAATTGCTGGGTATAAAAACAGAAAGTCAAGCCACAAATAAACTTCAAATAGTCCCAAAGCAAAGTTCAAACAAACAGTTTAAACATTAGACACTGATCTGCAATGACCTGAGATGAGGAAGTGAAGTATGAAATGATATGCTCAGTGTATTTAATGTATTCAGAGAGGAGTGATAAAATGGTAAAAATGTCTGATTCTTCATTGTTTCTGCAGATACAATGCTGCTCCCAGCGAGCCTGCTGATTGGCCTGCTGTGCCTGAGCCATGTGGGTGGTGTGTGGGGCTTCGCCCATCTGTCGGACGACGTGGAGCTCCGCTCGGCTTTCTCTGTCGCGCGCACCAACAGCATGGAGGGCGGGCCCAAGATGACCGTGACCTTTGACACTGTTTACGTCAACATCGGAGGGGATTTCGACCCGAAGGCCGGCATGCTGCGCTGTCGGATCCCCGGGGCGTACTACTTCTCTTTCACGGTGGGCAAGTTTCCACACAAAGACCTGTCTGTGATGCTGATGAAGAACAGGAACGAGGTGCAGGCCATCGTGTATGAGGAAAACGCTGGAGAGGAGAGGAAGGTAGGTGACCTCAGAGACTGGGTGTCCAAGCCAATCAGAGCATTTGTAGCTGGGACTAAAGTTATCAGACTGGCACTGGAAATATTCTATATTTTCATATTGTTAACAAATGGCATGAACACACACTGTAGTTTATTTCAATCTGATACCACATACACCATCTGCTGCCACTAGAGCACCAAATGTGGATTAATCCACCGCTGAAAATAGTCCCCCAACAAATGCGCTATTTCCTCACTTTAAAATGAAATTTGATAAAAAACTACAGTGAGCAGCTGTTTTCAGAAAGTACTTTTTAAACTATGAAACTAGATAGTTTATGCTCTGTTTCTAAAGATTCATCAGAGACAGCGTCAGGAGGTCAGAAAGTGACGAGAGAGAGAGGGGCTAACACTTTGTTAGTTTAGCTTTGTATCAGTTAATAAAATCCTCTCACAAGAAGGCAATATTAGAATTAAGAATGAAGTATTACATTGCATTGCATTTAGCAGACGGTTTTATCCAAAGTGACTTACAGAGGAGGACATAAGCTGAGAAAGGTGTAAAGGAGCACAGAGTAGTTGTTAGTTTTGTTAGGCAGGGAAGCATTCTCGAAACAGAAAGGTTTTTACAAGTTTTTTAAAGGTAGAAAGGGATGTTGCTGTTCTAGTAGCCGTTGGTAGGTCATTCCACCATTTGGGGACGACCACAGAGAAGAGTTTAGAGTGACCTCGCTTTGCGAGAGGCGAGGGTACAACTAGACGGTTTGTATGAGCGGAGCGTAACGCCCTGGTCGGGACGTGAGCCTTTAGTAAGATGCTGAGATAGGCAGGGGCAGATCCTGAGGTGGTTTTGTAGGCTAGCGTCAGAGCTTTGTGTTTAATTCTGGCAGCTACAGGCAGCCAGTGCAGGTCGCTGAAGAGTGGGGTGACATGTGACCTTTTAGGTTGATTGAAAACCAGTCGCGCTGCGGCATTCTGGACCATTTGCAAAGGTTTGATCGCGCAAGCAGGTAGGCCAGCCAAGAGCGAGTTGCAGTAATCGAGGCGGGAGCTGACTGTAGCCTGTATCAGGAGCTGAGCGGCATATTGGGTCAGGTACGGTCTGATTTTTCTAATATTGTACAATGCATAGCGACATGACCTCGCTACGGAGGAAATGTGCTCAGAGAGAGAAAGACGATGACAGATTAAGCTGGAGATGGTGGTCTTTCATCCAAGTTGACAGATCAGAGAGACAGGCGGAGATGCATGCGGAGACCGTGGTGTCGTCCGGCTGGAACGACAGGTATAGATAGCTGTGTGTCATCGGCATAGCAGTGGTAGGAGAAGCCGTGTGAGCGGATAACATGGGACAGCGAGGTGGTGTAGATGCCAAACAGAAGGGGACCCAGCACCGACCCCTGCGGCACCCCCGTGGAGAGGGTATGAGTCGATGACAGACGACCTTGCCAAGACACATTAAAGGAGCGTCCAGCGAGGTAGGACTCGAGCCAGGAGTGGGCAGAGCCTGTAATGCCCATGTTAGTAGTAAATGAAATGATTCAGTTTGCATATTAGGCTAATGATCAGCATGGAGGTGCAGTGGTTAGCACTGTCGCCTCAGTAGGTTCCTCATTCGAAACCTGAGTTTGCATGTTCTCCACATGACTGCGTGGGTTCACTCTGGGTACTCTGGTTTACTCCCACAGTCCAAAGACATGCAGATTAATTGTTGACCCTAAGCGTGAATGGTTGTTTGTCTCTATATGTCGGCTCTGTAATGGACTGGCTCACCTTTCGCCCAGTGTCAGCTGGGACCAGCTCCATCCCAGTGAGCTCCCCTCACAACCCTGATACGGATAAGCGTAACGGAAGACGGATGGATAGATCCTTTATCTTAAGAAATGGAAAGTCTTCTTAAAGCCCCAATGTGCACGGTTTAGTGACATGTAGCAGTGTATCTGCTGCATAGCAACCCCCTCGCTTCACCCTCACCTACAAACTACAGGGCTATCTCGAGCCAGTGCTGTCTGTATGTAGATATGAAATATATAAAAGTCTCATTCTAAGGTAACAAAAACATAATTATTATTATTTTCTGCCAGTAGATCCTCAGAAATGTTACAAACTGGACCTTTAAGTTTAAGAAATAGGTGGGTTCTTTAGCTTTAGACATGTTGGCAGGCATAATTCTGAACTTTGTGCTAAGCTGACTGCCGCTTGGCTCCATCTTCATAGTTATGTTGATCTCCAGTATTCCTCTGAATTCAGTTTCAGGATTTTACAAAGGTCTTTTATCACGTCAGAGCTCTCCAACGGTCTTACAGCATGAGACAATATGGCTCTTATCACAGAGGGTGTGCTTGTGTTTGGGCGCTGAATGAAAGCAGAACAGAGGGGATTACAACGGCAGACTCCCCTGAATGAAGCGCTGAGGTAGATGATTGGATTATGATGTTAAGCAGACTTTGATGTGACCCTGTAGCTGGGATAATAACGCCTGTTCCACTCCTCAGGTGCAGAGCCAGAGTGTCATGCTCCAGCTGGAGTTTGGTGACACCGTGTGGCTTCGTCTCCATGGTGACCCTCGCTACGCGCTCTACAGCAACACCGGACACTACACCACCTTTAACGGTTACCTCGTCTACCCTGACACCTACGGCTACCAGACGCACCACCACCAACACCATCCCCAGCCCCAGCGAGACAACATCCCCATGGTAGACAGTAACCAGGCCACAGAGCACGTCAGGTCTGAAACAAGAGACACGGTGGAGGAGAAGGAGGTGCAGCATAGGGAGGAAGAAGAGGATGACGAGGATGAAGATGAAGAGGATGACCAGAGATCTGCTTTCTCGGTGGGGCGCACCCAGAGCATTGTGGGGGTAGACCAAGTGGGGCTGCCGCAGCACCAGCCGGTCAGCTTCGACACGGCGTTCGTCAACATCGGAGAAGACTTTAACGTGACGGAGGGGATGTTCACTTGCCGGATTCCCGGCGCCTACTACTTCTCCTTCAACGTGGGCAAGCTGCCGCAGAAGACGCTGTCCGTCAAGCTCATGAAGAACCGCCTGGAGGTGCAGGCGATGATCTACGACGACAGCCAGGGCGAGAAAGCTCTGCAGAGTCAGAGCTTGATGCTGTCGCTGAAGCCAGGAGACACCGTCTGGCTCTACTCCCACCAGAGAGATGGCTTTGGCGCCTACAGCAACCACGCCAAGTACATCACCTTCACCGGCTTCTTGGTTTACCCAGACTTCCCTACCACCACCACCACCACCACCACTACCACCAGCAGCCAATCATATTCAGACAAGAAACCCTAGCTGCAGCACGTGGGCTAGTGACTGAACATTGTGGGAGGAATTCACGCAAAGTGGAAGAGTCTCAGAGTCCACGTAAGACGTTGGGGAAGTTTCTGAGTCGTCGAAATGAATGTTGCTTCGTGGTTTTGTCTTTGAAGCTTCCTCTAAATGTGAATTTCTTCGCAAAGTCACACAGACCTTGGACTGAATGCAGAGCTTAGATGAAAACCTCTTCAATTTCCAGCTAATGGCTTCCCAGGATATGACTTCATCGCACTCAAATGTGGAACCTTGAATGACAGTAATGTGAACTCTAATTGAATATTTCACGTCTGTAATGAAAACCCAGTTATTACCTGCTCACCTCGGGGTCGGCCGACCTCTTGTTTAAGTTAGTGCGAGCACCGAAAGGAGTTAGCTGTTGTACTTCTGTGTCTTTGAGATTCTTTTTTAAAGCTCAAAAGAACTATTTGAACACCACAATTGAAGTATTTCAAACTCAAATGATTGCTCTGTGGGTGCAAACGTTGACACGTCCTCTGGCATATTAACTGCAGTAGTAAACCTACATACTGTACTTGAGTTGAGGTTAGAAGGTAATCACAGACTTTTCATTTTTAAGTGAAATATTCCTGTTAAGTGCATTCGTTATCCTTGTCAAAGACTTGGTGTTTTGCCTGTGTGTAAAAAAGAAAAAGTCACTTTACTTTCTTTATGTCTTTAGAGGCATGTAAAAACGATAAGAACAGTGTGTTTTGTGTAAAATGAGCTTCTCTTTTCGTTCTTTCGGAGTGTTTCTCACCTCCCCGATACTCAAACACAGCAGGAGTACGAGGACAACAACGGCACGAAACTGACATACTTTTGGGGAGACTGCAGATTGGATATCCATCCCATACCGCCTGTTGACCACATGCCACCCTCGGGCCTGTGGGGATCTGGACCATAATTTGATTTCTAATTCTAGCAGCGTTTAATTCATTTCTTCAGAAGGCGACCACTGTGGGGAAAATTGAATTGCTTCTCCCGGGCCACTGTAATATGCATGTCTGTTTAATTTCACACCGCCGGGAGAAAGATGATGCTGTTCAAATTGTGATGAACCTTGACTTTATGAAATCACCTTCTCTGGTGACGCTTTTGGACGATTGAACATTTACATTTTCTTTTTATTAGAGCTAACTGGATGTGAATTTCTGTGCGGTGAAGTTCCAACATAAGCCGCTCCGATGAGCTGCAAGCAGGCCAGCTGACTGTTTTTGAAAACGTTAATTAATTCAGCAAATAGAGAGCACTGCTTTCAATCTCGTTAAAATGAATTATAATTTATTGCACTTCAGTTTTTAAAGAGATGGTTTCTGATGCCACTTCTGAACATAGTGGAGCTGGTCACGGAAAAAGAAAAAAACAATGCAAAGCAACATGTAATGATTTGAGTGTTCTGAATAGTTCTTTTTTTTTAATGAAATATAGAAGACTTTCATCTTTTCAGACCTTGAAATCAAAGCGATTGTGATAAGAGGTCACGATTAGGCGTTATTTAGGCCGGGCACTAACTTCAAGGTTAGGACCCTCGTAGGAGTTCCAACATAAATCTGAGATAGTGATTAACAAGAAAAGGGGTGAAAATTATGTTAATCTTTCTGATTTAAATCCTTCAAATGAAAAATAATAAGGTAAAACAAAATCGCAATAAAAATTGGTGATAAAGACATTTTACGGGGTCACAAATCGAAACCACTTCCCGAAACAGTCCGTAGATCCTGGACCGTACTTTAAAAACCACTTAGCTGGTTCATGACCCCACACATGCTAAAAAAACAGTTTCCGTTAAAATGAAATATTACTTAACAGTATTGGAAATTGCTGCTGTACGGAAGCCACAAGCGGTCATACATTCATACATTTTATTTCCTCCATTTTCTCATGATACGTTCAATTATTTTGTTTTCCCAAGATCTCGAGTTATTTATGTCATTATTATCTAGAGATAACAAATGTTGCCATCTCAAAATAACAGGATCAATTTCACAAGATGTCAAGATAAGATACAACATAATTAATATGAGATCGCGATAAAACAAAAGGATAGTCTAGTATATTAAATCATTTGCGATTATGATGTTATCTCGGGAAAACAAAGTTGAGTTAACTTGACAGTTTGAGAAAATTATCCCGTTACTTCGAGATAATGTATTCATTTGACATAAATGACTTGAGAAAACAAATTAAATTAACACGTTATCACAACAAAATAAGATAAATGAATGCGTGACCGCTTAGGGCTTCCGTAGAGGAAGATGAGGATTGCCTATTTTATTTAGATTTCTCTTGATGTCTTTATTACAGAATATCAAAGGAAAAAAAAGGTCAAATTAAATACCATTGAAATAAACCTGAAAATGTGGCCGCACTCTCTTGCAAGTCCAAGTGGTGAAAAGCTAAATTCACCTCACTGTGATCTCTTTGGCACCGGGGAGAAATTGTCTCACACCTTCTGTGAAAACTAATAACGGACAGCGAAGTCTCAGGCTTCACACTCTCACCAGGCCGTTACTAATCGATCATTTCCTGTCATGTACAGCTGCAGCAGCTTCTAAGAAAAGTGACAACATTTTGGACGATGAGATGTTAATGTTTTTTTTTTTTCAGTGTGAAATTATACTACGAGTGTGTCTTATTGCAGATAATAACGTAGTCTGTCACACACTAACCCTCGGTGGTTTCTCTATTTCAGCCTCAGAGGGTGAGGTGGACTTAAAAACACGCCTGACCCAGTTGGATAAATCAGTCCGTGAAGGTGATTCCTGTTTGTGTGAAGAATCCTGGTGTGTGTGTGTGAAGTGACTCGAGCATAACTCATCTGACCCAAAAGCACTTATGTGATGCATGCATACGTAATGAATTAAAAAAAATGATGGCTGAGCAGCTTCACGGGCCCAGTCAACGCTTGTTAACTGTATTTTTATTAAGTGAATTATCTGTACAGTGATTGACAATATGTTGGATGTTTCCTGCTCTGTGCTCCTTTCTTTCCGATCCTGATGAAAGGTTGATTAATGTGTATTAGAAATCGTGTCAAAGCAGACATGGGCCAGATTTAGCAATTTTGTGTCTTAAAAGCACAAAGCGAGTATAATGGAAGAAAAAAAAAAACCCTAAAAGATTATTAAAGAAAAAAACATTTTGACTCGTGTCTTGTTTTCAATAGTCTGGCTCATGTTGACTCTTTGAAATGTTTTGAGTATTTCTTACATGTTAAATAAATGAATGCTTCACTGAAACGTTTGAATAATAAATTCAAATAAATAAAAAATAAGAAATATACATCCTGATGTGTTACTGCGTCCACGGTGTGTGAACTCATGACCTGACCAGATAAAAAGCAACGTGATTTTATATCCTGTGCTGCAGTGCCCCCTGTCGGGTGAGTTTAACATGACAGCAAGAGACTGAGAAGACACACAATTCAGATTTACACGACAAAAATAAGATAATACTTGGCTCCTATGTGGTAAACAAACCACAGATTCTTTAAACTTTTTGGCTTGTCAAGAGTTAATTACTGGACTTTCTTGCCTTCTTAATGTGTCTGAGACCATCAGTCATGTTGTGCAGAGGTAGGGTTGGTGCACAGTTGTATTCAACTACTGTTCTAAACAATATTATGGCAAGAATCACTAAAGAGAAACGAAACAATTACAGCACTCAGACTATGGAGCCCACATAAATGCTTCACAGAGTTCAAGTAGCAAACACATCTCAACAGAAATGATTCAGAGATGACTGAGTGAGTGAATCAGGCTGTCGTGGTCAAACTGTTGCATGACGAGCTGCTTGGCTAAGAATCGACCAGTGGAAATATGTCCATTGGTCTGGTGAGTCCAAATTTGATGTCTTTGTGAGACGCAGAAAAGGTGAGTACATGGTTTCTACATGTGTGGTTCCCACTGTGAAGCATGAAGGAGTGCCTCATGAAGCTAAATGAGAGAATGAACAAACTAAAATATAAAACATATTCTGGTTTGTTTACACTTTTTTGGCATTGAATGAGAAGGTTTCCAAACTTTTGACTTCTACTGTATTTTATGCTTATGTTGCGAGGCTACCAATCAAATCTGACTAAACCACACCCAGTCATAGTCAAGTTTTTGAGTTTTAAACATATAATTAATAATACGAAGTTTCAGGCTTTAATGCAGGATTTAGTGACATCTAGCGACGTAGTTGCGGATTCATTTCAATCACCCTCTCGTTCCTAGTATGAAGAAGAAACTACGGTGGCCATGAAACGTGAAAAATTGTGTTTAGTTTGTTTGTAGATATAAAAGGCTCATTTTAAAAAGGTAATATATATATATATTCTTATATTCAGGTGATTATACACTAATGACAATATAGTTATGAATATTATATTTAATTTTTGCCATACCCCTCCTGGAGCTGCCACCTTACCGCGGTGGAGGGGTTTGCGTGTTCCAATGATCCTAGGAGCTATGTTGTCGGAGGCTTTATGCCCCTGGTAGGGTCACCCAAGGCAAACAGGTCCTAGGTGAGGGTCCAGACAAAGCGCAGCTCAACATCTCCTGATGAAAATGACAACGGATGGAACCAAGTTTCCCTTGCCCGGACGCGGGTCACCGGGGCCCCCCCCTGGAGCCAGGCCTGGGGGTGGGGCTCGTTGGCGAGCGCCTGGTGGTCGGGTCCTTACCCATGGGGCCCGGCCGGGCACAGCCCGAAAAGGCGACATGGGCCCCCCTTCCCATGGGCCCACCACCCATGGGAGGGGTCTCAGGGGGGGAGCGGTGCGAAGATAGATGGGCGGCAGTCGGAGGCGGGGACCCTGGCGGTCCGACCCCCCGTTGCAGAAGCTGGCTCTGGGGACGTGGAACGTCACCTCTCTGGCGGGGAAGGAGCCTGAGCTGGTGCACGAGGTTGAGAGGTACCGGCTAGATATAGTCGGGCTCGACTCGACGCACAGCGTCGATTCCGGAACCAGTTTCCTTGAGAGGGGCTGGACGCTCTACCACTCTGGAGTTGCCCCCGGCGAGAGGCGCAGAGCGAGGGTGGGACTGCTTGTTTCCCCCCGGCTCGGCGCCTGTACGTTGGGGTTCACCCCGGTGGATGAGAGGGTAGCCTCCCTTCGCCTTCGGGTGGGGGGACGGGACCTGACTGTCATCTGTGCTTATGCACCGAATGGCAGTTCAGAGTACCCACCCTTTTTGGAGTCTTTAGAGGGGGTGCTGGAGAGCGCTCCCTCTGGGGACTCCCTCGTCCTCCTGGGGAACTTCAATGCTCACGTGGGCGGCGACAGTGAGACCTGGAGGGGCGTGATTGGGAGGAACGGCCCCCCTGATCTGAACCCGAGTGGTGTTCTGTTATTGGACTTCTGTGCTCGTCATGGATTGTCCATAACGAACACCATGTTCTAGCATAAGGGTGTCCACATGTGCACTTGGCACCAGGACGCCCTTGGCCACATGTTTTGGACACTGTCAACTGATCACCACCTGGTGGTGAGTTGGCTCCGATGGTGGGGGAGGATGGCGGTCAGACCTGGCAAGCCCAAACGTTCTGTGCGGGTTTGCTGGGTACGTCTGGCTGAATCTCCTGTCAGAAAGAGTTTCAACTCCCACCTCCGGGAGAGCTTCGCTCATGTCCCGGGGGAGGCGGGGGACATTGAGTCTGAGTGGACCTTGTTCCGTTCCTCCATTGTCGAGGCGGCCGACCGGAGCTGTGGCCGTAAGGTGGTCGGTGCCTGTCGTGGCGGTGGCCCCCGAACCCGCTGGTGGACACCGGCGGTGAGGGATGCCGTCAAGCTGAAGAAGGAGGCCTACAGAACCTTTCTGGCCTGTGGGAGTCCTGAAGCAGCTGACGGGTATCGACATGCCAAGCGGAATGCGGCCTCGGCGGTTGCGGAGGCAAAAACTCGGGCGTGGGAGGAGTTCGGTGAGGCCATGGAGAGCGACTTTCGAACGGCTTCGAGGAGGTTCTGGACCACCATCCGGCGGCTCAGGCGGGGGAAGCAGTGCACTATCAACACTGTGTTCAGTGGGGACGGTGTGCTGCTGACCTCGACTGGGGACGTCTTGGGTCGGTGGAGGGAATACTTCGAAGACCTCCTCAATCCCACCAGCACGTCTTCCGTTGAGGAGGCAGAGTCTGGGGACCCCGTGGTGGTCTCGCCAATCTCTGGGGCTGAGGTCGCTGAGGTAGTCAAAAAACTCCTCGGTGGCAAGGCCCCGGGGGTGGATGAGGTCCGCCCGGAGTTCCTCAAGGCTCTGGATGTTGTGGGGCTGTCTTGGTTGACACGTCTCTGCAACATGGTCACGAACTTTGGGTAGTGACCGAAAGAATAAGATCGCGAATACAAGCGGCCGAAATGAGCTTCCTTCGCAGGGTGGCTGGGCTCTCCCTTAGAGATAGGGTGAGAAGCTCGGCCATCCGCGAGGAGCTCAGAGTAGAACCGCTGCTCCTCCGCATCGAGAGGAACCAGTTGAGGTGGCTCGGGCATCTCGTGAGGATGCCTCCTGGACGTCTCCCTGGTGAGATGTTCCGGGCACGTCCCTCCGGGAGGGACTACGTCTCTCAGCTGGCCTGGGAACGCCTTGGGGTCCCCCTGGGAGAGTTGGCAGAAGTGGCTGTGGAGAGGGAAGTCTGGGCTTCCCTGCTGAAGCTGCTGCCCCCGCGACCCGACCACGGATAAGCGGAAGAAAACGAGCGAACGAACGAAATTTTGCCATATTCTGTAAATACAACACCCTGAACGTGACACACTGGATCTTTATCTAAATACAGCATCTAGCAAATAACAAGTACAATATGTGGCCAAATGTATGTGGACACCCCTGGTTTGGGTCTGTTTTACAGATTACTAATGCTGTTGTGGATGAATGGGAGGAAATCCCTGCGGCTATGTGCCAAAACCAGCTGGGAAGTACATTCAAATCACATGTTGGTGTCCACATACTTTTGGCTATAAAAGGCTACTTCAGCAAAGAACCACAGCTCCACAGAAAGAGCTTTTTGATAGTTGTTTTATTAGGATTTTTATTTACATAAATATTTTAGGTGCGCTGAGAATCCCAAAATGACACTAACAGACAGAACGCGATGATGAAGCTGAGGGACGTCACTTCTTCTCAGGCACCTCGCCGGCCTCCAGTTTGGGTGCGGCCTCTTTGGGCTCTCGGTGGGCGGGGAACACCTCCCAGGGCGTGTTCAGGTCGAACTTCCTGAACTCCTGCGACAGCTCGACAGGCTCCGCCACCACGCGCTTCACCTCATCGTCGTAACGTACCTGTAGAGAGTGTTACATGTTTGAATTTCACGAGGAGGGTCGATACGCTTCGAGGATAAAAACATGAGAAGACTTTCTTTTATCTCTTTCCCTGGAGTGTGATGTGTTCATCCTTGGACTGCAAGAAGTAAAAACTGTGTTGAAATTAATAATTCATTCTTTCATGGGGTTTTAGGCCATAAATATTCCCTCTCAAGGATTTTCAAGGCTTGTGAGAATCATGAATTCATCATCACAAGCTCAAAAACAAATAAATAAATGAAAAATCACAGGATCCAGCACAGTTTGAGTGTCTGGGCATAGATTTCATGCTGTCTGTCTCCCTGACATCCTGCCAGTACTACTTCATTTATATTTGGAGTGTTCTAATGAATCACACACACACACTGATGAATCAAAAATAAAATCTGACGGCGGTGCTCAGCTCTCGTGCTGCTGCTGGCAGAACTCACCTCGACGTAGCCCGAGAGAGGGAAGTCCTTCCTAAAGGGGTGACCCTCGAAGCCGTAGTCTGTCAGGATGCGCCTCAGGTCAGGGTGGTTGGAGAAGAACACGCCAAACATGTCCCATACCTGAACACACACACACGTGTTTACTCTCATTGCGTCTGTGAAGAACGAGGATCTGTGGACTGAATCAGGACCTGCAGGTTGTGACTCACCTCCCTCTCGTACCAGTTGGCAGCCAGGTGGACCGGTACTGCAGAGTCCACTGGTGTTAACTCGTCTGTGTACGTCTTAATGCGGATACGAGAGTTGAAGCGCAGCGACAGCAGGTTGTAAACAATCTGTAAACACACACACACATTTTTTGATCATTTCATGACTTCAAGATTCCACTGTACAACACACACAATGTTTCAACACGTCATTCAAGCTTCATGGCATGTTCCTAGACGCGTGTTTGCGGTGTGACAGCTACCTCGAAGCGGTTCTGTCGGCTCGGGATGTCGACAGCGGTCAGGTCAGTCATGTTCCTGAACTGGGCGTTGGTGTGGTCCCTCAGGAAGGTCAGCACAGGGATCACGCCATCAGGATGGATCATCACCTCGAGCTCGTTGTAGCAGGTCACCTACACACAGATGCGCACACACACACATTCAAGCCACCTGCATATTTATGAAATCTGTATTCATTTTTAAACCAAAAGATACATTAAAGTGTGACACAAGCATTTGGACTGACCTGGACCTGTTGGATATATTTGGGCATCATCTCAGACACGTACTCTCCAAACGCTGCCAGCTGATTGTGAGTGACGGCATCTTTAGGCCTGACGGTGGCTGCATGAAGGAAAACGTTGCAAAATATGATTCATGTGACGTCGTTTGCTGACATAAATATTCTGTCATCATTCAATCGGCAGTGAGTTCTTCAACATCTTGTCACATCGGCACAGATTCAGAATTTGTTAGATTTTAGTCACAAAGTATCGTTATGTATTTATCTGAAGGATCAGTTGTTGTTCTGACTCGACAATATTTTAAAAGACTTCTGACCCAATTTGATGCACAATAAAAGGTTTTAAATCTGTTTCCCGAACTGTGACTTAATTTTCATAAAACAAACGAGGGCAGCAGCCTGAAATGACACCTCACAGTTTGAAAAATATAAACGTTACCGGAGTATGATAATAAAAATCTCACATTTGTAACACAGATTTTTAAAAACAGTACATGTTGAAAGAAACTAGTCATGCAGCTGACAAAATATACACAATATTTAAGATATGATATTATAACAGAACAAGGCGGATACGAAATGAAAAATATAGAAAACAGTCAAGGACTGCAGTAAATATACTGTATTTTAATCTCCACCATTAGCTCTGTGACTTCTATCTAATGACAAACGCCACCACATTAAACTGCTTTAAGGAGACCTGGGAACAAAAACAAACTGAGCACCTGACAGGACCTTAACGTGTCACATCAGGTCTTGAACATTTAAGAACCTAGAACACTAACGTTGGGTGATTTTCACCCACACAATACTTGTCATGTGATTTTCATTGTGTTGCTGCTGTCTGAGTTGCATGGGTCCTTGGGTAGCTTCAGGCTGCTCACTGATGTCATTAATGGTTTGTTTGTTTCCCTCCTCCCATCTATGTTTTTTTCAAGAGGCATGCGTTCGGGTGATTTTCACCCGACGTCAGTGATAGTGAGTGCCACATCTCTCACAGCTGTCAGTGATGCAGAAAGTCTGTGCCTTCACCAGACAAGGCTCACATGTCCCAGGAATGGGTGGACCAAAGAACAAGTTCCCAGCTCCATTATTTTTTTTGTTTGGCAATTTCTCGTTAAGATTACCCGACTCTTCAATAATTTTGCTGTCTTTTTAAAGGGTCCCCCATGGTACCTTTTTATTTATTTTATGTGATATTGTATATTGGGAAATTAAAGAAGAGTACTACAATTTGGCAAACAGTGTTATACTTTTACATAAATTGATGAAAACTTTATTTTATCCAGGTAAAACATACCCAACGTTAGGGATGGTGTTACTAATTTTAACGTTAGTGTTCTAGTACCTCTCGGCAGGGGCGCTGTATTGGGGGGGTTAGGACAATTCCAAGGGCCCACGACTGACAGAGGCCCCCCAAAAAATAGGTAAACACCAATATAAAATGATTAAACCATCATCATTGAGTATATATATTTCAATTATAATAATTAAATCAATTATCTCTTTGTTTTTACGTGTTTTGGGCAGTTAAAGTTAAATAAAAATGGCCTTGAGCACATTTTTATGGTGGCTTTGACTCGTGAACTGCACTGCATACTGTATGCAGACCTGCATGCATGTACAAATCACCAGCAGTAAATATTGTGCTAGTACTAGTACTGAACTACAAGACGCAAAACAGTTGCAAGCCTTTAATTAGAGTTCTGTAAAGCTTTTGATGGGACAGTTAGGTCCTAGAGACAGGGTTCCCACACCTTTTTCATGAACAAATTCAAGCACTTTTCAAGCACCTTCAAGCACCAGTTTTTCCATTTTTCCAGCACCTTTAAATAGGTAGCCTACTAGTTGTGTTTGCCATGATGGTCATGGGAAGCGCAGCGGTGCCACTGTATGGCATAATAATATGGGTCTAATTAGCATTATTTCATATGGTGGTAGATTGACTGTTTTGATTTTTAACTAATTGTGAATTGGCTTGTATTCTCAGCTTGTGAGCGGTGTATTGTGTAACTACCATAGCGCAATAACAGTGACAAATGCCTGAAGGGGGCTAAAGTATGTCTATCAGCAGACGAGTAATTTCTTTTCAGTGTGTGGAAACCTTTCACAGCAAGGACCATCACACAGACCCAATCCACACTTACTGCCCCTGTCCATTAACAAGATACATGCTAGTGCTGCTTGATGATCAACCAGTATGCTTTGCTTTGTACCAGCCCCAGGAAGACAAAATACAGACAAGAGACACTCATGATTTACTGGAATGTAATGTAAAAATCCGCCTACATGTTTCGGCCAGCATGTTGGCAGTCTGTTTATTTTATATGTATGGCTGAGTGTGGGATCTCCATGCTGAAGATCACATCATCTGTCTATTTAAGTGTCAAGCTACATGTTGAAATAAAGTGTGAACTGGTGAAGGACTGACATGTTTAAAGAATTCAAATTAACTTTACGAAAACACGAAAAAACATTTGCATGCAACCACATATCCACTATTGAATTAATACAACTTTCCCCCAAGCAGGGAATGTCAATTTCAGTTGTTAATTAACAGATAAAGTCTACTGTTATTTCTCGGCAGAACACCAAGCGAGTATAACTGAGTTCTGCATGTAAAGGCATCGGATCAAGCGCGTAGCCGCTTAGGAAACATTTTTGTTTTCTCTTGGTTTATTGAGATAGACATCACACAAATTTCAAGCATTTTCACAACCTTGAAAACACTGAATTGAAATTCAATCATTTTCAAGGAATTCAAGCACCCGTGGGAACCCTGTAGAGATGTGGGGACAACAGCTGCGCAGAGGGGCCCAATTTGATTTTTTTTTTTTGTCATGGGGCCCAAAATTCCTGCCTCTTGGACACACTTTGTCTTTGCAAGCTCAGGCCTGTCTGTCACCTGGTTTATTTTAGTTTATCAGCTGATGTAAGTGAAGTGACAGTCTGTGCATCAGTGTTTACTCACGGCTGGTCTCAGTGGTGGAGCTCTGCAGCCTGGCCTGCTGCTGCTGGAGGAGGACACATGAAGTCCTTGCAACTATAAAAAAAAAAATCAAGAGGAAGGAGTTGAAGAGGAGTTGCTGAATAACACCTGTGTGCGGAGGCTCAGGTGAGCTGGCATCGTGTGAGCAACAAGCCAATAACAAAGAGGAACAGCTCGAAGGTCAAACCTGAGACATTAACGCTTTAAAACGAGACGCTGTCCTCCACAGCAGCAACAAACGCACACACGGTTAAATATACGACTGCAGCCAGACACGGTGTAACAAACTCAAAGCGGTATCAGGTCAAACTCACCGTTAAAGCTCCTGCCGAGACCTCCGCGGACAAACCGCACCAACGACGCCGCCATGTTCGCTCTAACAGCCGGGCTCCTCCTCCGGGCGGAGACGCGGCTGTTAGCCGGCTCTCGCCTCCTGGCGGCCGGGAGGAGAAGTCTGCACTCTGCGGTCTCTTCTTGTTGCATATACCGCCCCCTTCTGGACTTCTTTCCTACTACTACTTTTAAAAAATATATTTTAATTAACCCAGTTAAAAACAAGATATCTCATTATGATTTTCCTCCCTTCTCTAGATTTCCCACATTCTATTTTTTTTTTCCAAATCTCTTACAAATACAAAAAGAAATACAATAGTTCCACATGATCGACCATGGTGACTGTTTGAGTGAATTACAAAAAGAAGAAAGAAAAGATTAGACAAAAAGAAAACCCCTACCCGGATCCCCCTGTCCCTCCCAACAACCCATATCAGAAGTAGTCACAATAGGTGGTTAAGTTACATAACATATCACATCAACACACAAAAAACATATCACATAGTACAGTAGGATTTAAGAAAGAAAAACGAAAGGAGGACAGAATAGATAGATGGGGAAAAAAAACCAAACATTGTGACATGAGACTGTTACTAATATAACACAGCGGGCCCCAATATTATGAAAAGCTGTCAGAGATCCCTTCTGCAAGAACCTCAACTTCTCTAACTTTAAACATTGTAAAATATCCCGTATCCAACTACTGTGGTCGTGGGGAAACCTGCCTCCACTTCAGAGAATGGACCGTCTGGCTAGCAGGGTGGTGAACGATAACATGGTCGTGAAGAAACGGGAAGATTTTTAACAGAGTGAGACCAAAAAGGGCAGTCAGGGATTCGGTTCTAAATTTTGTTTAGGGCCTGTATGAAGTTTGGAATACACTGGACCAGAAGTTAGTCAACCTCGGCACGTCCAAAACTAGGTACATGGTCGGCTGGGGACTGTTTGCAGGGTACAGGCATCACTCTGACTCGGATATATCATTTTCACAACCTTGAAAACACTGAATTGAAATTCAATCATTTTCAAGACTTCAAGCACCCGTGGGAACCCTGTAGAGATGTGGGGACAACAGCTGCGCAGAGGGCCCAATTGATTTTTTTTTTTTTGTCATGGGGCCCAAAATTCCTGCCTCTTGGACACACTTTGTCTTTGCAAGCTCTGGACCAGAAGTTAGTCAAACCTCGGGCACGTCCAAAACATATGTCATGGTCGGCTGGGGACGTTTTGCGCGGGTTACAGGCATCACTCTGACTCGGATATATCTTTGCTAATTTGGCATTAGGTGAAATGAGCTCTGTGAACACCTTCCACTGTAAAAGACCGTGCCTAGCGCAAATCGGCGAAGAATGGATAAGCTTTAACATGTCTCTCCACTGGACCTCAGTAATGTCTACGCTCAGGTCCTTTTCCCATGCATTTTTAATAACCGATACGGTGGGGGTTGGGCTCAGAAGCGCAATCTTGTTATAAATGACAGATATCGGTCGCTTCGGTCGCAGGTCAAGAGATAAATAATTGGTCTATTTCGGCTTCAGGGGGCGATTTGGGAAATGCGGGAACTGCTTTTGAATAAAATTCTATTAGACTTTTGAAACTTTTCTCCACGGCTCCTGTCCTCCGCAACCCTGCTCCATCTCTTCCCTCTCCCTTCATAACCATGACATTCAACCATCACATGCTCCACTGTCTTCTCCCCCCACAGCTACATAGACCAGTTGGATGTTTCCCATAGGTTGAGTGTGCTATTTTAATCACTGTGCCCTATTCTTAATCTGGCTCATTGTCACCTGTTCCACTCTGCACCTCCACAACATCCAACCTCTCCTACTTCATCTTGTAGTTCATATAAATGTCTCCCCCCTTTTCCTGGATTTTCCAATATTGTTTCCATTGATTAATTATTCTTTCCATATTAAACTTTTCCCTTCTGCTTTTGATAATTTACTTTCATTTCCACCTCTTCTTCTTTGCTGCCTCCTTTTGCCATTTGATCTGCTTTTTCATTCCTTGTATTCCTAAATGAGGCTGGTACCCCATGAATGTTTATTTCCCTCCCCTGCTGTGTTTATCTGGATGTCTCAACATTATTTCATATAATATTTCCCGATGTGATTTTGCCTGTCTGTTTTTAGCTTAAGAGTGATGAGATTGAATCGCTACATATGATTATCTTCCTGTCCGCCATTCTATTGCCAAATCCTATTGCACAAAGTTCCACTGCATATACAATTAAATGATCTGAAGTTCTTTTTGGAGGAGAAGTCTGCACTCTGTGATCTTCTTGTTGTCCTCTTCTGGACTTCTTTCCTACTACTACTTTCGTTTTTTCTTTTCTTTTTAAAAAAATTCTTTTAATTAACCCAGTTAAAACAAGATATCTCATTATGATTTTCCAACCCTTCTCGATTTCCCACATGCTGTTATATTTTTGACACTTTTCTCACTGTTCCTGTCCTTTGCAACCTGTTATCATCTCTTCCCCTCCTTTCATATCCACAGACTTGTTCAGAAGGCCAGTGATTCAAGGAGTTTTATTGTCATACAACACATGTAAAGATGGGATGAAACGAAAATTGTGGTTTCCCCTGGTCCCGAGCAGCCCAATATCAAATATAAAATAAAAATAAAATAAATATATATATAGTATGTTATGTATATTTGTGTCTTCCCCACCTTGTGCGGGGTCAGCAATCACGATGATTGTGAATTCTTCTCCAACAAACCAAAACGAACAAGACTTTTTAAAGGCTCAGGACACCATTTTGCAGGTGTTTTGGATTACTACCTGATTGGTGTGTGACACACACATAACCACAACACACACACACACACATATATAATATAGAATATAAATATAAAATAAATAAAAGTAAAGGCAAATTTAAATTTAGAGAAAAGTATATACAATAAATAGAGAAACAACAACAGTGTAGCACCATGGTGAGGTAGTGAGATGTGCAAGTGTCCAGGTTGTGCAAACAACTGCATTGTGCAAGTAATTGCAATTGTAATTGATGTTGTGGAGGTGCAGATCATTGTAATTTTGCTGATCATGATTTACAGCTTACAAACCCCAAAACTTAGAAAATTAGAATACTGTGAAAAGCTTCAGTATTGTAGGCTCAAAGTGTCACACACCAATCAGGTAAGTAATCCAAAACACCTGCAAAATGGTCCTGAGCCTTTAAAAAGTCTGTGTCTTGTTTGGTTTAGAAGAATTCACAATCATGCTGATCTGACTCCCGCACAAGGTGGGAAGACACAAAACATGATAGCAAAAGAAGCTGGATGTTCTCAGAGTGCCGTGTCAAAGTACATTAATGGACAGTTAAGTGGAAGGCAGAAGTGTGCAAGAATTCAGAGGCCTGATATTTTTTTGTATTTCAAATCCTTTTTTTTTTATTATTGATTCCAAGCAATATTCTAATTTTCTGAGTTTTGAGTTTTTGAATTTGAGGTTTTCTGAAGCTGCAAGTCAAAATCAAAACAAATAAAAGCTTGAAATATATTGATTCGCATACTATTTGTCTATATAATAAAGTAAATTATTAAAGTTGAGTTACAGAAATACATGCACTTTTTCAGAATATTCTAATTTTCCGAATAGTACCTGTACTCATTTTAAAGCGCCCTGTTTAAAACTTCATTCAAATTATGAGTAAATAAATATGATATAATTTAATAAACAGGTTAATTGGTAACAGGAGAGTGAAATCCTCAAAAGGCTCAGTAAGGGAAGTAAGAGCGTCACCACTTTTTTAAAAAAAAAATTTAAATGCTCTGTGGACCTTTAGGTAGTTATTACAGCATCATATTCATATAATGATCACAGCTTTGGCTTTGGTGTACAACATCCAGTATTTGCCTCTGAAATGTAGTGCAGTAGAAGTATGAAGTAATGTAAAAATGAGAATACTCGAGTAAAAGTGCCTTAAAAAATTGTCCAGGATTGGATGTAAGGATTTGAATACCCCTCGCCTCACCCTCCCCTTAAAAGTGCCTAGGAGAGAAACCTAAGTTTGCCACAAAACTCATGAAAAAAAAATTGAAATGCTGATATCTACAGCCAGTGTTTGTTTTGTCCATGCAGGGCTACAGTAGAAAAACATGGCAGACTCCAGTGAAGAGGACCCACCGCGTCTGTAGATATAAAAAGCTCAAAAACACAATGATTCTTGTTCTCAGGTGATTAAACACTAATGGAAACACACTTATGATTATTTATATTCCATTTCTGCCAATACACACTGGTCCTTTAAGTACAGTACTTCAGTAATTGTACATTTACGTTCCACCAATGAAAGCACATCATATTAAATCAATGGTACGGGAAGCCAGATATACTAAATAACTGCATAATAGTAGCAATGCTACAATAAAAATATAGTTTTAGGTAAAGGTCACTTGAGGAAGAAGAATAATAAACTGTATTAGTAGTAAAAAAAAATATCCAAAGAACTGTAATTGAGAAGTATGACAGTTTAATGAAAATGTAGTCCTTCCAGTTTTGGGGGGTTTTCATGCTTTCACATCAGCTGAAGAAGGAATCAACTTAATAAATAAAAGCATCAGATAGATTTAGGTTAGTAAGTATTTATGAGCTCTTAAAAAGTTGACATTTTGAGATCAGATTTTATATCATGTGAAATGTAGCCAAAATACAGCTGCATATAGTCAGACTTTCTCATTTGAAATATGAACAGTATGAAAATTGGCTGTACTTAATCATTTTTAGGTACTGCCACTACACTTAAGTAGAGTTCTTGAGATGAACACAGCGTACGTGTCATAAAAAATGCCTAGAAGCTCAAAATAAAAGAGCACAAAATTAGACTGTCTCACAAATATTTTATTGAACATCGTCGGTATTTTAAAGTTATGAGGCACCTTGGAAAATATATTAAAAATAGTGATCTCTTCACTGCTGATGTTTGCATTCATTGTCTTCTTCTTGCTGCACCACTGCAGTCCAAACACAGCAATTCGATTGCGGAGATTGTGGAGTGTTTTTTATTATTACCAACAATACTGCAACGTCGATATCATGCTGAGCTTCAGAAATTTATATTTTTTCAGCCACAAGCAGGCTTTAGCTTTGAAATTAAACACTGCAGAAGGCTGTGCAGGAGTTTACTGATGTGTTCTGAATGAACAGGTAAAACTTTAAAAACGTAGAGAAAAGAGCAGTTGTTGTTCTTCACACAGTATGGATGACGATATGGAGGATTGGCTGTTTCTCGTGTCACGTTGACTCTCACGTTGAGTTCGGTCTTCCAGCTGCTGTAGGAACATGATGAGGTCTGACCTGCCGCTTTGCCCTCTCAGCTGGACTGTCCGCACACCTGCTGGTGGTATTTCCTCAGCATCTCCAGCTGAGCTGAGCGCACGAGGACATGAGGTCGAACGGACACCAGCTTCTGACAGGCTTCCTCTGGAGTCCAGCAGTGTAGCTGTCAGCAGAAAAGAGCAATGTTAAATCAACGTGGTCACTGAAAGACAAGACGCAGAGCTGGGCTGGCTGCTGTCAACTAGTCAGTAATATTAGCTGGCAGTTATGTCTAGGTTGGAGTGTGTGACGTCCCCACAGTTACGTACTGACCCGAATGAGGTACGCTGCAGCCATCGTGGCGCTGCGGGAGCGTCCGGCCTTGCAGTGGACGTACACGCTGTTTCCCTGCTCTCGGTGCCGCATGGCAAACTCCACGCCTCTGTGCAGGTTCTCCAGGCTGGGAACGCCGGTGAGGTCAACTGTGCTCAACCTGAGCTGCTCCACCCCGGCAGCCTGCCACTCCTGCAGCCAGCATCAAACACGTAAAATCAATTATAAATGTGTGAGAGGAAAAAGTTCTGTTTACACAGACCTCAGCAGCAGATCTGATGTCCTGCTCTAACAGACTGGTTAAAGCAATCTAAGCAAATTAAGAAATAGTGAAATATAATGTTATAATTTCCCAGAGCCCAAAGCCATCCAAAGATAATCAGTTTTATTATATATGACAAAGAGGGCAGCACATCCATGCATTTAAAAAGCTGAAACAAGCAAACATTTGGGGGTTTTTTTGCTTGAAAACTTGTTTGTTTCAGCTATAAACACCAAATAGTTAAGCTGATTTACATGATCTGACACAAACACAGGTCAGAGAGACATGTAGGCTAATAAAACTATAAAATGAACACTTAAAAACTGGCTGATTCCTTCTCTTTTGCTTTATCAATACTGTTATAAATTTAGCTGTCTTCACCTCTCGAGTTGAAATACAAATGACGTGAACTCACCTCAGCAGAGTTGCAGAAATATTTGGTTTCATACATCTCATTCATGGTGATAACCCCTCGAACATTTTCTGTTTCTACCAGCTGCAACACAAAAAAAAAAAACAGAGCCGATGAGAAGGACAATCACGTGGTTACTTTCTGAATTAAAGCTAGTAAAATACATTTTGTAATATATATCTAATTTTTAACTTTTAGAAAAAACAAAGCCCGACGTCATGTTCCGCCAACCAGACACTCAGATTGCTCAAAGCTTCACAGACAGCCTGAAATGTCTCTGAAACTGAGACTATCCAGGTGGATTCATGGACTGAACTCTGATAATCTACCTGTGTGTGTGTGTTCTGACTTTGGTCGAGAGACATACTGTAGGGTAACAATAACAGAGAGTGAGTGCCAGCCTCGATAAAGCTGTTACTCAGAGAAATAAAAAGTTATTTCCTGTTATTCCACAATCCCTGACCCTGTGTGAATGCACGCTAAGGCTACTGTGTAGAGTCAGTATTCAGAGGACTCAAAAGAAAATGTATGTTAAAGGAATACTCCACGTTGAATACCAAAAGAATCAGATGTAAATTTCTCTCCTAAAGCGAAAGAGGTACACTTCAAAACAATGAATGGCATTTATCCTTGCTGTGAATTTTTAAGACTTGGATTTAATTTGGACTGTAATGAATGTGCTTTTTGTAGAAACACTTGAACATTTAATGTTCTCTTGCAATCTGTCTGATCTGTTCTGGAAAGACAAAAATTGGTTAACCTATAATAATAATAATATAGACTTACAATAATGTGAGATTTGGTTTCACAATGGAGAACAGAAAACTGGAATAGAACATGAATAATTTGGTTATACTCGCCAAATACTTTCTGCACAAATGTTAAATTCTCAAAAAATACCCCACGTTTCAACGTTTTTACTTTGATTCTTTAAAACTTATGAAATCAAAGAAAGCCCTATTGCTGTATGACAGTTTACCAACTCTTACTTTTGATTGATCCCCTATAAGATTTTCTTTCTTTCTTTCCATTGCTTTACTTTATGTTGTTGTTCTGTTTATACTCTATTCTTCTTGAATCTAAGAAATGCTACGCTCAGTTCTGAAAGCAACAACTCTTGTAATTGCATGTGAATGTGCTTATTTGTATTGTATTGTGCAGGAAACTTAAAATAAAAATTAAAAAGTGCATGAAAACATATTTATGGATATTATACTGCATGAAAATAAATGACACACTGCACCTTTAAATCATCATGAACTGTTGTTCTAACTTCCCTGTCACCTTCATTCCGCTCTGCAGCCATAAATAAACAGATAAACAGACAGACAGACAGACAGACAGACAGACAGACAGACAGACAGACAGCCCGGTGTGATGTCACAGTCTGACCTGCTTGGTCATGGACCTGAACGGCAGCGCTCCGAGGATCACCGTCCCGTCCACCCGGTCGAACCAGCGCCTGGAGGACACCTTCTCCATGACGACGTTGTAGGCTAACGTCGGGTAGAAGAGCAACCTGGCTAACGCTCCGGACATGGTTTATTATTATTATTATTATAATTATTGTTGTTGTTGTTGTTTCTGGTTGTTGTTTGTTGTTTTTCGGTTTGTTTCTGACCTGTCACCGTGCAGCACGAGCCTCTCTCTGTTTTTAAAGTTCCGCTCCGGAAGGTTGTTCCGGTTAAACAGCACGACTTCCGGTGTTCCTTCAGAGTAAAAGCCGTGACCTGCACAACTTCTATAATGCAATCAAACATATATATATTATATTATGTATATTATATTATATTATATTATATTATATTAATTATGATATAAATATGATATTATATTATATTAAGTTATATATTATTATATAATTAATATATTGTATTATATTATATGCTTGTATTATATATAGTATATTACAACTATATCTATATTCTATATATTGTATTACAATATAATATTACAGTCTATATTATAATTTATATTTATATTTATATTGTGTTATATAATATAACATTACTGTTATCTTATAGTATATTATATTGTATTATTTATTATAGTATATTATATTACAATTATATTATATTATCATTTATATTATATTATATTGTATTATATAATATTATATTACAGTTATATTATATTAATTACATATTGTATTATATTATATTTACTATATTGTTTGTTTATTTATTATATAATATTATATTACAATTTATATAATATTATATTCTATTATATTATATTATATTTATATATATTTATATATATTGCATTATATACATATTATATATTACAATTATATTATATTATTTATATTATATTTATTGTATTATATAATATTATATTTACAATTATATTATATTATATTTATTTAGTGCTGTCAAAATTAAGGCGTTAATTTTGTCGATTAATTTTAAACAATTAACGCGTTATAAAAAAAAATCGCAATTAACGCGGTTTGTTTACTTCCGGTGGCGGCTGACCCTAACCTTTTTGAGCGCTGAATCTGGCTCGGCCGCCATTTTGGATGTGGGCAAAGTACGAGCTTTGTTTCTTAATACACCCATTCACACACACACACTAATTATTCTAGTGTGTGTGTGTGGAATGGGTGTATAATGATGGCATTAATTAAAGCCCTCACGGAAGACGCACCTGCCGGTCGCCACATTGCCACCCTAAAAACCGGCCCTGCCTGTATTGTTTAACGAGCAGATCTGCCAATCTAATATGGCGGACAACTGTTAACGTTATCGCAGCAACGGACCAACCGCTCAATGCCGGCGTCATGTATATATGTCTCTCATAGACACATTTGTAGGGGCGTGGTTTGTAGTGGCTGCGGTGCAGTTGGGTACTATGCATTTGAGCGGGGGTCGTTGGTCGAGATTGTCCACGGGTCCGCCATTATGGATTGGCAGATCTGCTCGTAAACAAATACAAGGAAATGGACGAACTTCATAAGGCCTTTCTACAAGTTCTTTAAGTTAATTGTCACACCCATTCCAACACACACTAATACTATCTGGGAAACAAACAGGCACCAAAACAACGTATGTAACTTTTAAAGTGAATGATTATAAAGTTACTCCTATTATATTATATTATATTATATTATATTTATTATATTATCTTATATTATTACCTGTCTATTATTATTTATTTATTTATCCACCGTTTACATTGGTCTGTTGTACATAGATATGTATATACTGTCATATCCACCTACCATTTGTAGAAACATATTTAATAATAATAATAATACATTTTATTTAATAGGGTAACAGCAAAAGGAGAGTAGACAGCAAATAACATATTCCATTACCTGCACCATTGCACTATGATCATATTTACCCAGTCTACAAATGTCTATAGATAATATCATGTCCATATATATCTATATTTATGCAAATATATACACATTTTTAAATATGTGTTTAGTTATTTTGTGTTATGTTTCATGTTGTTTTGTTATGTTTGCACCTACCTGTCATGTCCCTTGTCTTTTAAAACTGTGACTTATGTCTTACCTGTATGTACAACTGAGGCACAGTGAACCGGAGTCAAATTCCTCATGTGTACACACACATGGCCAATAAAGTAATTCTGATACTTATGGTTAAAGTTCTATTTGTATTTGTTCTATTAAAATATTTTTCATGCAAATGTCCAAAACAAAAAGTGACCCAGATTTGACATTACAGTCCAATAATCCTACTAGCCTGTTGAACTGATCTAACTCCCCTTAAAAATTTAATTGCAAAAAAAACTTCAACAATCCTAATTCAGATTTTATTTTTTTAATTCAACCAATGCAATTACACGATGACAGGAGAAAGGATATAGAAACTTTAAAACAGTACAAAAATTATGCTGCTCTCTTGCTAAATGTATAAGTAATTAATGAATGTAGCTTTAAACCATTGTTTTTATGTTCTAACCCAGTTTGGACTGTAGAGCATCACTCATTTTACTTAGCAGCACTTGGTAAAGTCCTCAAAATCAGCTGCAACTCCATTTGGGACATTTCTCGCTTCATCTTTAGTTGATAAAGCTACAAGCACTCGGATTATTAGATAAGAGGAAAGAGAAATCCTCACAACTTTTCGCTTTTCAGACCAATGAAAGGACTGAGGGACACAGAAAGAATGAAAGCAGCCAGAGGTCGGGTTGTCATATCACAAGCTGATAACAGCGGCTCATGTTCATGCTGATGTTTAATCAAGTCAGTATCTAGCTGTAGTTCCAGATAATCTGCTCTTCTTCAGCTCGCATACAAAGCTCATCAGTCCAGTGAGGACTGAGGCAATCTGCTGACAGTAAAATCAGATCAGTTTTGTCTACTTAAGTCTGTAATCCTGTTTTCTCTGAAGCTTTTTTAACTAAACTTCTCTTGAATTCTTGAGCTAAAAACACTTGAAATGAAGTCAATAACCTGCCATAGAAAATATAGTTTATACATTTTTTCCATTTAAAAAAATCTGATTTTTCTCATTTTAGGGTCTTTAAACAAGAATAACAGAGCAGAATAAAGACCAGGCGCCATGTGTTGGATTGTCAAATTTATCTACAAGGTTGCATTCACAACTGCTATAAAATCACTTTGTTCATTTCTTGCGGTAGATTTTCAAACTATTATTGCAGTGAACAGGTTGTTTTCATTTCATTTGATAAGCTAGAAAACACAAAATAAAGTGAAGCATAAAGTGACTTTTTAAAAATATAATCAATCAATCTGTTGCTTTTCGTGTGAAAATGCATTTTTATTATATTTTGACAAGAGTTCCAAATCAGCCATGATAATGTGCTGAAATCTGTGACTGAACTCTATTTTCACGCAGCACCGAGTCCTGTTTAACTAAACATCTTTGCCAAACAGCGCAGGTCTATGGAAGAGAACAGAAGATATATAAAGAAATATATACACAAATACATACACATATAAAAACAGATTTGGATGACACAGCATGTGTGTGTGTGTGTGTAAATTACACAATGTGCTGCTATAGCTTCTCTAAAAAAGTGCAAAGTATTCATAATACATTTGGCCAGTAAACTCCACATTGCATAACTAACCAAGAAAGTGAAAACTTTCTTTTGTTCCTTTTAAAAAAAAATTATGTGCAGTACAAGATGCAGATGACATTTATACATCTTTATAACTGGCAAAATTTAGAGCCAAAGTAGTGTTAGTTTAACTTAGGATACAATTTTCCCCCCTGACAGGACAGTGACAAAGATTTTTTGTTTATCTCGACCAAACACTTAATATATTACTTACCTTCATTTACATATAAAAGCAGATAGCAGTTGAAAGGTAGTGAGATCAGAGCTTCGTTGAAAGGGACTATGATATGAAAGCTGGTGCAGCCACCATCAGGGCGGAGAGGTCAAGGTTGGTGGTAGTGGAGTTCAGGACGTTGTGCTGGACCTTGGCGATAGAGGCCTTGGACAGGTCTCGCTGTGGAGAAAACAGGAGCAGACGTTAGGCAGATTCCTCATTGACGATGTGAGGCCTCTTAATGGTTTCTGATCATTATGAAAAGACACACTGGAGGTTGTTAGTGTGAATCAGAGAGAAGACAAGCGCACAGGCGGACTAAAAAAGGTTTTAAACTCTCAGTTCAGGATTCCACCTTTTGTTTAAAACACTAAAAAGTCTCATCGGGTTATTTTATGAGTGTTGTTGAAAAAGTGTAGATGTTTGCAAAGTCTACTTTTACTCAAAGATTCTGACATTTTACTAAGATGCTGTTTGGACAAATCCCCCACACACTGGTCTGAAATTGTGCTAAACTAAATACAGTTGTAGAGCAAACTTTTCTCCATGAAACTAAAAAGAATCTGCGAGATGTGAAAAGAGAATGATGACAGGAGGGCGTGAACGGTGTGGAGTGTCAGTGGTTGTGGGTTACTAAGTTGATATCCTGCGTGAAAAAATAAACATTGTAGTTTAATTTGAATGAGGCCCAAGACGTGGGTCACGGTGGACCGAATGATGTCTGGGTGCACCGACCTGTCAATCAAGCGTCCACGCTCTTAATCCTGCATAACTTTAAGCCTTAAATTAATGTGAACAGGTGAGTTGTATATAATTCACCCTCAGTACAGTTGTCATGAACGGGGAAATTAGCTACAGAGATCAAAACTGTTTTTTTGTACCAGGCTGTAAACATGTTTATTTCTGCTGTGCAGTTGGACATTTGGACATGGGGACTTATGGAGACTGACTCACTTCTGGAGCCAGCCTCAGTGGACGTTTGAGGAATTACAGTTTTTAGAATGAAATAACGTTTTAAATCTTGTCTCAGTGTTTTGGTGTCTGAGGAGCTCTCAGATTCACAGAACTAAACTGGCATGTCGTATTTAATGTGTCACTGTTACCTGAGACGGCGCACATGCATGCTTTTAATGCGTACTGTGTGCCCAATCGTGCACGCGTTAGGCAAAAGCAGCGTGTTAATTTGCCTCTTAAGGGTAATTTCCCTTTAATTAGAGGCATGCAGCTGCAGCGAGTTCAGAAGCGATCAGCCGGAATCACACAAACTCTTAAATTCCAAAACACACCTTGACTGAAACAGATTCGTGTTGACCAAGTCCCTCTACAACTATAAATTTACAGCATTAGCATTATACTCCTCTATATTTAATACACTAAATGTGTTACTGGGCAGCAACGAGGAGAGAGCGAGAGAGAGGGAGGCAGAGAAAAAAAAAAACTAGATTAGGAGACAAAAGTGTTAAATTCCACAAACTCTGAATATTGCTGGGCAACAGAGGTTATGCTGAAGTTACGCTGTTGACTAGCGGGGACCAGCAACGCACCGCTCAGAGGGGATGTGTGTGTGTGTGTGTGTGTGTGTACGTGTGTGTGTTTATTCTCCTTGCAGAGCCTTTAACTACACTATGTAACAATAACAGTATAATACTGTTATTAACAATAACAGTATAATACTGTTATTAACAATAACAGTATAATAACAGTATAATACTGTTATTATACTGTTATTAACAATAACAGTATAATACTGTTATTGTTACTAACAGTATTATACTGTTATTGTTAATAACAGTATAATAACATTATTATACTGTTATTAACAATAACAGTATAATAATGTTATTATACTTTTATTAACAATAACAGTATAATACTGTTAGTAACAATAACAGTATTATACTGTTATTGTTAATAACAGTATAATAACAGTATTATACTGTTATTAACAATAACATTATCTACCTGTGTATCTTGTGTTTTTATTTTTTCTACCTCAGTATTTATTATTTATTATATTCTAATGTACCAGACAGACTTCCCTTCAGGGATTAATAAAGGTTTTTTTTCCCCGGACTGCTGCTGGCCTCATTAACAAAGCCCGGCACCCCCTCTGACACCGACCGTCACCCTCCACCCGCCCGGACCTTCACGTCGCACTAACACACAACTTCTGTTCAGCTACGATTTGACTGTGAATGCTTTACACATTCCTGCACAAACTTTTCATATTTAATAATAATAATAATACATTTTATTTAATAGGCGTAGACAGCAAAAGGAGAGTAGACAGCAAATAACATATTCCATTACCTGCACCATTGCACTATGATCATCATTTACCCAGTCTACAAATGTCTATAGATAAATACTCATGTCTATATATTTATGCAAATATATACACATTTTTAAATATGTGTAGTTATTTTTGATGTTTATGTTTCATGTTGTTTATGTTATGTTTGCACCTACCTGTCATGTCCCTTGTCTTTTAAACTGTACTTATGTCTACCTGTATGTACAACTGAGAGCACAGTGAACCGGAGTCAAATTCCTCATGTGTACACACACATGGCCAATAAAGTAATTCTGATATTATGGTTAAAGTTCTATGTATTTGTTCTATTAAAATATATTTTTCATGCCAAATGTCCAAAACAAAAAGTGACCCAGATTTGACATCTACAGTCCAATAATCCTACTAGCCTGTTGACTGATCTTAATCCACCTTAAAAATTTAATTGCAAAAAAAACTTCCAACAATCCTAATTCAGATTTTATTTTTTTAAATCAACCAATGCAATTACAGATGGACAGAGAAAAGGATATAGAAACTTTAAAACAGTACAAAAATTATGCTGCTCTCTTGCTAAATGTATAAGTAATTAATGAATGTAGCTTTAAACCATTGTTTTTATGTTCTTAACCCAGTTTGGACTGTAGAGCATCACTCATTTTACTTAGCAGCATCTTGGTAAAGTCCTCAAAATCAGCTGCAACGTCCATTTGGGACATTTCTCGCTTCATCTTTAGTTGATAAAGCTACAAGCACTCGGATTATTAGATATGAGGAAAGAGAAATCTTTACGCTTTTCAGACCAATGAAAGGACTGAGGGACACAGAAAGAATGAAAGCAGCCAGAGGTCGGGTTGTCATATCACAAGCTGATAACAGCAGCTCATGTTCATGCTGATGTTTAATCAAGTCAGTATCTAGCTGTAGTTTCCAGATAATCTGCTCTTCTTCAGCTCGCATACAAAGCTCATCAGTCCAGTGAGACTGAGCAATCTGCTGACAGTAAAATCAGATCAGTTTTGTCTACTTAAGTCTGTAATCCTGTTTTCTCTGAAGCTTTTAAACTAAACTTCTCTTGAATTCTTGAGCTAAAAACACTTGAAATGAAGTCAATAACCTGCCATAGAAAATATAGTTTATACATTTTTTCCATTTAAAAAAATCTGATTTTTCCTCATTTTAGGGTCTTTAAACAAGAATAAAACAGAGCAGATAAAAGACCAGGCAGCCATGTGTTGGATTGTCAAATTTATCTACAAGGTTGCATCAATATTTACACCAAAATGCTATAAAATCACTTTGTTCATTTCTTGCGGTAGATTTTCAAACTATTATTGCAGTGAACAGGTTTGTTTCATTTCATTTGATAAGCTAGAAAACACAAAATAAAGTGAAGCATAAATGTGACTTTTTAAAAAATAAAATCAATCAATCTGTGCTTTTCGTGTGAAAATGCATTTATTATATTTTGACAAGAGTTTCCAAATCAGCCATGATAATGTGCTGAATCTGTGACTGAACTCTATTTTCACGCAGCACCGAGTCCTGTTTAAACTAACATCTTTGCCAAACAGAGCAGAGTCTATGAAGAGAACAGAAGATATATAAAGAAATATATACACAAATACATACACATATAAAAACAGATTTGGATGACACAGCATGTGTGTGTGTGTGTAAAATTACACAATGTGCTGCTATAGCTTCTCTAAAAAAGTGCAAAGTATTCATAATACATTTGGCCAGTAACTCCACATTGCATAACTAACCAAGAAAGTGAAAACTTTCTTTTGTTCCTTTTTAAAAAAAATTATGTGCAGTACAAGATGCAGATGACATTTATTACATCTTTATAACTGGCAAAATTTAGAGCCAAAGTAGTGTTAGTTTAACTTAGGATACAAATTTTTCCCCCCTTTACAGACAGTGACAAAGATTCTTTGTTTATCACCGACCAAACACTTAATATATTATTACCTTCATTTACATATAAAAGCAGATAGCAGTGAAAGGTAGTGAGATCAGAGCTTCGTTGAAAGGACTATGATATGAAAGCTGGTGCAGCCACCATCAGGGCGGAGAGGTCAAAGGTTGGTGGTAGTGGAGTTCAGGACGTTGTGCTGGACCTTGGCGATAGAGGCCTTGGACAGGTCTCGCTGTGGAAAACAGGAGCAGACGTTAAGGCAGATTCCTCATTGACGATGTGAGGCTCTCAATGGTTTCTGATCATTATGAAAAGACACACTGGAGGTTGTTAGTGTGAATCAGAGAGAAGACAAGCGCACAGGCGGACTAAAAAAGGTTTTAAACTCTCAGTTCAGGATTCCACCTTTTGTTTAAAACACTAAAAAGTCTCATCGGGTTATTTTATGAAGTGTTGTTGAAAAAGTGTAGATGTTTGCAAAGTCTACTTTTACTCAAAGATTCTGACATTTTACTAAGATGCTGTTTGACAAATCCCCCAACACTGGTCTGAAATTGCTGCTAAACTAAATACAGTTGTAGAGCAACTTTTCTCCATGAAATAAAAAGAAATCTACAAGATGTAGAAAAGAGAATGATGACAGGAGGGCTGTGAACGGTGTGGGAGTGTCAGTGGTTGTGGGTTACTAAGTTGAGATCCCTGCGTGAAAAAATAAAATTGTAGTTAATTTGAATGAGGCCAAAGACGTGGATCATCGGTGGATCGAATGATGTCTGGGTGCACCGACCTGTCAATCAAAGCGTCCACGCTCTTAATCCTGCATAACTTTAAGCCTTAATATAATGTGAACAGGTGAGTTGTATATAAATTCACCCTCAGTACAGTTGTCATGACCGGGGAAAGTAGCTACAGAGATCAAAACTGTTTTTTGTACCAGGCTGTAAACATGTTTATTTCTGCTGTGAAACATGGGGACTTATGGAGACTGACTCACTTCTGGAGCCAGCCTCAAGTGGACGTTTGAAGAACTGCAGCTTTTAGAATGAAATAACTGTTTTAAATCTTGTCTCAGTGTTTTGGTGTCTGAGGAGCTCTCAGATTCACAGAACTAAACTGGCATGTCGTATTTAATGTGTCACTGGTACCTGAAGACGCACATGCATGCTTTTAATGCGTAATGTGTGCCAATCGTGCACGTTCAGGCAAAAGCAGCGTGTTAATTTGCTCTTTAAGGGTAATTTCCCCTTTAATTAGAGGCATGCAGCTGCAGCGAGTTCAAAAGCGATCAGCCAGAATCACACAAACTCTTAAAATTCCAAACACACCTTGACTGAACAGATTCAGTGTTGACCAAGTCCCTCTACAATATAAATTTACAGCATTAGCATTTATACATCCTCTATGATTTAATACACTTAAATGTGTTACTGGGCAGCAAACAAGGAGAGAGAGAGAGAGGGAGGCAGAGAAAAATAGATGAGAGACAAAAGTGTAAATTACCACAAACTCTGAATATGTGCTGGCAACAGAGGTTATGCTGAAGTTACGCTGTTGACTAGCGGGGACCAGCAACGCACCGCTCAGAGGGGACGCGCCCTTCAGTTGGGCATCGTTCTCCTTGTTACAGCCTTGCAGTCGCGGGTGGGGAGGTTTGCCGCCGCCGGGCGTCCGTGCTGCTGGAACCTGGAGGAGACACGGCGGGAGGGAATGGCATCAGACAAGTGGGAACAACTTCAACGACACGACACAGAGTCAGATGTTAGAGGTAAATGGATAAAGAAATAAACGGAGGAAGGAAGGAGGAACCGCGCTGCCCAGCAGAGACAGAACATTCATTATTCAGCAGACAGTTTAGTTTCTTCTTCAATCCTGAAACCGACCTTGTTTGCTGAGAGCGGCGGGCGGGGCACAGGCGAGCGACAGACAGTTCCACCAAAGGCAGAGCGCATGGTGCTGTTAGACGTGCCGCTAGAAATGCTGGAAGTCGCGTTAAACTGATGAGAGAGAGAGAGAGAGAGAGAGAGAGAGAGAGACGGAGGGGAGAGGGTTAGTGCCGACACAGCTGGATGATGAAGTTATAATAAAACTAAAGAATTTAAACTGTTTCGCCACCTTTCGTGATTTATTAGAGGTCGGAGTGCCGAGCAGTCTGCGCTTGGTCGGCGTCCGTACGGCTGTTCCGTACAGCATGTCCTCCTCGGTCTGTTTGCTCTTCTTCAGATGCTGTAAAGAGAAAGGTGTCAACACATGACTCAGCAAAAACACACACACTAAGCCTTTAATACAACAAGACAGCTTGTTTTACCCGCTCTTGTTTCTCCTTCTCTTTCTCTATCCGGTGCAGCTCCCACTGCTCCTCCACATACTGCAGAAACTTCTGTCCGTTCACGAGAAACTCACGACCCTGTTCACCTTCCCACGCGTCGATCTGTGCCTTTAATTTCTTTTCAAGCTTAAAAAAAACAAACAAAGATGTGATGATGAGCTGCTGTCAAAAGATATTTTCAGTTTAGAAAATAAAAACAGGAGGCTTTGGGGTCTTACCTTGGGCAGGTTTTTATGCAGCTCAGATCTCTGCTTCTCCTCTTTAAGAAGATTCCCGCCTCTGTTGGTGAACCGTGTCGGATCTGTGGCTTTTTTCTGTGAACGAGGAAGAGACAGATTATGACTAACACTGGTCAGGTGTGGTTTCAGAAATAATAAAATGCACTAAAGTATAAAAAACAAAGCTAGAGTGAACTCACCTCCAGCTCCAGGAAGAGTCTCCAGCTCTCCTCCCACTGGTGAACCCCCTCAAAAAGCTCTTTGTGACCCTCGTAATGCTGCTTCAAGCGCTGGATCTCAGCATCGTGCAGACTCAACAGCTCTTCGGTAAAATCCTCTAAAGAAAAACAGTCAATAAGAGTCTCAGCACTTTTCTAAACGCTAAATGAGATCTGATTACGACAAACAAGTCGTACGGGAGAACCCACCGCTGAAATATGGTGTGAACGCCTGCCGCTGGTCCGTGCTGAGGAAGCATTTCTCCCACAGCACGGCGATCTCGGAGCGGATGGCATCGGTGACGTTGCGGATGTTTAGCAGTTTGAGCTCTTCCAGACGCTGAACTTCTGCTTGTAACTGAGGACAGAAAAACAAAGTGTCAACTGAACGGTTACAGCTGAACGAACAGCACACGGCAGCACGCTGGGCCCTCGGATCTTCTCACCGCTTCCAGGTTCCTCTTCCTGGATGAGACCATGTGTTCGTTGAAGGCCTCCCTCTCCTCCTGAGGGACCTGCAGTCTGTCCCACAGCTGCTGGATCTTCTCTCTGTGGCTCTCGCACGTCGCCTCGTTCTCGGCCTTGCGTTCCTCCAGCTGCGAGTTCGACGTGTCACAGAGGAGCATCGGTTACTACATCTGTCTGAGCATGATAGTGCTGAAAACTCACTACAAGCACCGTCCTACCTGACAGATCAGCAGCTTGAGCGACGTGATATTGTCTCTGGAAAGACAAAAAGAGTCCTCGTCCTCACAGACGACGTCCTTCTCGAAGCTGGTCTCGGGCACGTGATCCAGCTCCTCCATGTACAGAATGATCTGCTTTTTCAGGTCCATGAACTCAGCATAGCGCCTCGCCTGGAAACAGGAAACCATTTGATCAAGTACAGATTAAATTGTGTTTATGACAAAAGAAAATCCGATTACAGAAAGGCATCTAGCATTCAGGAATGTCTTTTTTATCCTGTGACCTGAAAAACTTTCTTCTCTTCTCTCTCCGGCTGTAAGAAAACTTTCAGCAGCAAATTGTGACGTATCAGATTGCCAAAAAAAAAAAAAAACCCTGTTCTGGATTCCCTAAAGTGATGAGATTAGAGTCCAACTGGCCTAAATGTTACCATTTAGAAGAGGGTGGTCATGTGAGCTGTCACATGTACCGTCCTCTTCCAAATGCAGAGGATTAACTCACAGATCCCCTCCCAGTGTCTCGTTTCATGTGGAAAACAAGTGAAACAAAGACAAGAACTATGATCTAAGAGCCATGTGATGAAAATTTAATTAATAATAAATAACAAAATAATCTTGATCAATGTTTTTGTTCTTTAACTGCCTTTAAAAAGGGTCCATACATGAAGGGGGCTCTGAATTTTATCAATCTAGAGGAGCACAAACACACATTTTTCTGCAGTCTCTAGCCCTGTGTGGTCACCACCTACAGTGTAACGTACTACTCATGCAGTCAAAATATCCAAACAGGTGAGACAGAGCGAGCGCCGAACCTTCTCTGCGTTCTGGTTGGCGACGTGCTGGCAGAAGCTCTCCAGCTGCTCCGGCGAGGGCACGGAGGTCGGAGCGATGCCGTACGGCATAGAGCACAGGATGTCACACAGGTCCTGGTCCTGCTCCATCAGCACCTTCAGCTGCTGCATCCGCTGAGTCTTCTCCTTCATGAGAGCCTCGAGCTGGGTGCGGATGTTCTTCTCTTGCTGGAGCATGCTGATTCCCCTCTCCTCCTGAATGTACACGCAGAGGAGACAAAACAAAACAAACCGCGATGTTTCTCAAGGCAGCTATTGACGTCTATGAATCTGAGAGTTAGTAACTTCACTGTGTTGTTACCTCAAACACAGGCAGCTGAAGTTCCAGGTAGAGCTGCTCCATCTCTGTCCTGCATGTCTGAATGCTGCTTATGAGCCTGTTTTTCAAAGACTCCTCTTCTTTGATCATCATGTCCAGTAAACTCTAAGAAAAGAAATCAGCATTTGAGTCACTATATATATATCTGGTTTCATCCATAGAGTCACCTATTATACAGTAATAATGGTCCTTGGTGCTGATATAGACGATAGATGATAAGTCAAACATTTGCTGGTTTCAGGCTCATTTAATCTTTCTTTCCCCTCATGAGCTGAGCAGTTACAAAGATTTTGATGCTCTTCTTTGTCATACATGATAATAAACTGAATAGCTTTGAAGACATCACACTGGGCTCTGGGGAAATTACACAGAGGAGCACGTTTCACCATTTTATTGACAAAATGATCAATCAATGATGAAAATAATTGTTAGCTGCAGCCTCTTTGTGAGACATGACCACTGTCGCCTCAAGTGAAAGGATTTTAGAAATGCACAGACAGTTCAACATTCATCAAACGCTGTAGACTAAAACTACAGACTGCTGCTGTAATTCAAAGACAAACTTAACGGATGAATCACGCACACATCCCATCGGTGTAATAAATGAGACATTCCTTTGGTAAGAGTCCAGATGCTGATAACAGTGAAATGAATGCGGAGGAGCTAGAGGAGATGTGGCAACATCTTAAACTTTAAACTCTCTTCTCTTGAGACAAACATCCGTTTACATTTCTGAGATCAATCTCAGATAAATCGATCAGAAGTTTTGAGACTGTTCTCTGAGAATAACAACGGCAGATGCTGTGAATTTCTGAGCTGGAATTTAAAAAATATACCTTTTCTACATGGATTTTGCACCTATGTTACGACACTAAAGCTTCTTTCTTAAACAAATCCTGCAATAGGCCGACATCACCTTTTAATATCAGCCGACAGATATATCGGGCTAGTAAAAATTAAGATATTCCAACATGTGTGACAGCGTATCCTGCTTGTAATGTAGATTTTTTTTTGCATCTTGGTACCAGTTTTTCATTATCAAATCATTTTTAATCAAACATTATCTTGTTACACCAGCCTTTCACCTTTTTTCCTCCCAATCATAGCACCCAAAATCTGCAATCTGCAAAAAACAATAATCATATCGTTTAAATGTTTTAAAAAGCACATGACAGTGTACTATAGGTGTGTCCTGAATTCTGTTTTCACCAAGATGCTTATACCAGATCTCAGTAACTTTGTAATTCCAGTCTTTTATTCCCCGTTTTAGGCTGACTCCGACACATTTACAGGTGCACTGTCCCTGTTACATAAACATAAGCAGCTTTAAGCGCACCCGGTATCAGTCAGGATCTTGTAAATGAACCCAAAACTAAAGACACCACTTTATCTCTTTGAGTAGTTTCACTCATGATCATTGTGTCCCTCCACCTCCGTCGAAACCTGCCCACAGGTCAAGTGATAACCTCAGATCCCCATGCATTTGCAGGTGTGGTCACCACCATCACATGCTTTTATCTTCTTTCAGGGGCGCCGCCAGGAATTTTGGGCCCCATGATAAAAAAAAAAAAAAAAAAATCAAATTGGGCCCCCTCTGCACAGCTGTTGTCCCCACATCTCTAGGACCTAACTATCCCATCAAAAGCTTTACATAACTCTAATTAAAGGCTTGCAACTGTTTTGCGTCTTGTAGTTCAATACTAGTACTAGCACAATATTTACTGCTGGTGATTTAGATAGATAGATAGATAGATAGATAGATAGATAGATAGATAGATAGATAGATAGATATACTTTATTTATCCCAAGCTGGGAAATTATAGTGCAGCAGCAGCATTACACAAAGTGACAAGTGACAACAAAAAATAAAAATATACTATAAAGCAAACTATACATAATAAAATATCAAAAAGCAATAGTAAATACGATAAAATAAAATAAAATATATTGTACAGATGTATATACAGCAAGTTGGCAGTGTTGATTTGTACATGCATGCAGGTCTGCATACACAGTATGCAGTGCAGTTTACTATTTGATGCAAGATTAAAAGCCACCATAAAAATGTGCTAAAGGCCATTTTTATTTTAACTTTTACTGCCCAAAACAAAGAGATAAATAATGCTTTCAGGGTTATGCCTAGTCATTGCCTAGGTATGGGTTGAAGATGCAGTCACATTTCCCTTGTTGAAAACTCGTGGCTCATTATTATATTTGAAATATATATACTCAATGACGATGGTTTAATAAGTTTAAGTTGGTGTTTACCTATTTTTTTTTTTTGCCTCACCTTGATGTGGTTCTTGACCACGTTAGTCCTCTGCAGCCTCTGGTCCTCCGGGATACCGATCTCCTCCCAGATATCCTTCAGGTGGCAGAGCGCTTTATTCAGGCAGGACACCGCCTCTGCTGCGAGCACCTCGCTGTACAGCCAGTGAAAGGCACGGTCAGCACATTTATCAAACACCTAAAGTCACTCATAATATTAAAACTAACGTAAACACACAGAATACACTCGTGTGGTGGAGCTAACCGACGTTGGCGTTAGTTTCGCTGACACCTGCGTCAAAAAAAAAGTTATTTTCCCCTTCTATAAACCGACTCCGGAGAGACATATGTTTTGCCCTTACCTCTTTCTCATGGTTAAATCCCAGAATCTGTCGAGTTTAATCCGTAAACAGCCCTTAAAACAACCGAAACTTGTCAAAAAAGACAAGCGGAGCGTCCCTCTCAGCCTGCTCCCACAGCGCTCCGTCCGTTTGTAGCACACAGTTCAAAATACGCGTCTGCGCTCTGATTGGCTGCTTCTGAAGGGTGAGCGTGTCGTGTCAAACCGGCGCAGGCCGCCGGTAAACATATTACGAACAGGAAAGGAAAAGAAACCCGCCCATGCCAGAAGAAGGGAGCTCTTGATGGAAAACGAACGCCACAGTTTCCACGGGAGGGTGCGGTGTGTCGGTAGCTAAGCAGCAGTTTGACACTTGACGCAACAATGAGGCTGTTGTTAATTTTAGACTGAGGAATGCACCAAACACGAACAACACGTTAAAAACATTTATTCACTTTATACATGGTTGCAGTTGTTTGGTTGTATGACACGGACCGTTTGTGTGTAATGTCAGTACTGCAGGGGGATGCATGACAAGGTGTCTGCAGGAATGTGTCTGTAGTTTCTGTCTGTGCTTCATGCATGGTTGTCCAGCAAAGCCTCCAGCAGTCTTGAACTGTTTGTGATGGCAGTCGTCACCACGATGAATTTATAACCTGGGAAAAGAAAACAGTAAATGTGTCAATAAATATGAATAAGTATGGAAGAGGATTAGGGCCACATAAAAAATACTCAGAATTCTGACTTTTAATCTCAGAATTTACGAGAAAAGATCTCGTAATTACAGAGATAAAGTGTCTATTTTTTTTTTATCCAGTGAAAGTTTTAAACTCAGAATTTTGAGTTTAAAAGTTTAAAAGTCAGAATTCTGAAAAAAAAAAAGTCAGAATTCTGAGATTTGTATTTATTTATGTGGCCCTAATCCTCTTCTGTAAATAAGTGCACTGGAAGTCAACTTTCTTCATGAATATTCTGTGTTTTGTGGCGCTGTTAGACCGCCTTGTTAATACAGGTGTGTAAAAGGTCTAAAGGTCGAATAATATGGACTGAAGCTGAATATTTCTTTGTGTTGTGAATTTTGGAGATGATTACACTGATCTGTGTTCAACACATTTTGTGCCTCAGCCCTGACCACATCACTGCCGTGCCAATAATGACGGTAAAGCACAACCTCTGTTAATAATGCTTAATATGCTTTCAGGGTTATGCCTAGTCACGCACGGTATTGGTTGAAGATGCAGTCACATCTTTCTTACTGAAAACTCTCTCCGAGGGTCTAAGGACAGAGGGTGTCACTCCCTGTACAGATTGTAAAGCCCTCCGAGGAAAATGTACTGTGTGACTTTGGGCTATACAAATAAAATTGATTTGATTTTTGGGCTATACAAATAAAATTGATTTGATTTGATTTGATTTAATAAATTGTTAGCATAATCTACTGTAGGAGTCTTTTAGCCAGCTGAACATACAAAAATCTAAAATTTGTCCATGGAAAAGTATATAATAAGACATTAACAGACATGAAAATTATTAATAATACATAAATAATGAATTAAAATAAGTTGAAACAGAGCTTTTCTTTGCATATAATAAAGTATTACCGCACAGCTAAAATATAGCACGGTGACACTCCACATTTTCTTCACAGCATAGCTACTAAATGGAAGTAGGTTTATTAATCTTTATATCATAAAAAAGAGAAACTAACTCTAGTTTTAAAAGAACTGCCAGGAAATTATGGCACCAAAAGAGTCGATATGATAGGATATCAATTATGTAACTGGAAGTGCCAGAATAACAACACGTCATACCATGCAAACCAATATAAACTAAACTATTAGTCATTTTACAAGGTGTAATATCTTCAGATAAGGAGCATGAGGAGGCTTCTGTCTGTTAGCAGAAGTGAAACTGAGGTCCAAACAACAGGAAGACCACCGGATGAGGCATGGTGGGGTGTTAAAATATTAGTACCACTTTAAAAGAAAATTCTCCTGTAACATCAGCATCCAGGCTTCGTTTACCTCTCTCTCTGCCGAGGAAACGTAGGGCCGAAATCTCTGAAAACGTGCAGCCGCCGAGGAACATGACGAGGATGATGCGCTGAGCGTCGCTCTTTGTTTTTGAATCGCCTCCAGTGCTTCCTGATGAGAGAGAAAAAACCTTCAGCATTCAAAACAGTCAGCGTTCTGTTTGAACAGTAACAAGGTGTCTCAGAGAAATCAGGTTATACAGCACACCAGTCAGCACATTTACTTTCCTCTGTAGCAACCTGGTCACAGTAAAACCGTGTAACATGAAGTAGGTCAGTAATTAGATTTCTCTCCTACCATCGTACTTACTCTAACAGTATTGTGATGATATGAGAGGTTATGACGTTCTGCTGCCTGATCGTCTGTTTGTCAGAGGACGGTTTGACTTTACAACACAAATGTGCCTGAATTTGACCAAAAGTGCTGGAAACCAACTAACTCAGACACAAAGAGGCGACTTCAGGATTCAGTCACACTTTGATTGAAATTAAACGTGTTATAATTTAAAGTCGGCATATCCATAATGTCATTATGATTCATTTCAATGTTAAATAATGATATCTACAACTCACTTCTCACTAATTTGAAATGTCAGTTGTAGATATCCGCGACTGTTCTTACATAAGAGATATCATGAATGGATTTATAGATATCTAAAGTTTAATTCTGATTAATCAAAATTAAATGACTGATCGGTCGGCTTGTACGAATGTAATTTCAGATATTTAGAGTCAGAGACTTGAAACACAATTGTAATTAGTGAAAATTACATTTGTAATAGCTATTATCTAGAATGATATCTATAATTAAATCAAAGACATCTGTAAATTAGTTCCGACTAGTCAAAATGTCATTGCTACATATGTAAATATGAACTGTAACACTTCCACTGCTGCCCATCATCCTTACTGATTAAATGTCAAAAGGACTTACCATAATTAGAAAAATATTTATGCACATACATTAAGAAGAAACCTAGGAGGGAAATCTAGCTGAGAAAACCATTTCAATGCTTTCAAGAATCCAATTATTTAGTTAATGTTCAAATTTATATTAATATCTCCTAATGATCCAACCTGAAACAGCAAATTCGTGTCCGTTTAGCAGCCTGGTGACTTCTTCAAGTCCCGTCCAACCGTCTCGGTCCAGCACCTACAAGATTATCACAACATTTTAAAGTTTAAAGCTGACAGTAATGATGACTCACTGATGTCCTACACAGAACACAAGTCAGTGTCAGGTCCTGTGGAATAAATGAATCTGACCTGCTCGATGAGTTTGCAGCTCAGAGGGACGTATGCACCGCTAAAGATGTACGCCATGTCTCGTGGTACACGCAGGTCATATTCTTCATCTGACTTTGGCACCTTTACACAAAATATGATGATACGATTAAGAACATAAAACATTTTCAGGGTGAAAACATCCGGAGTGGTATTCTGTGATCTGATGATCATTTACCAGGTTGAGTTTTCTGCTCAGGGCTCTGAAGTTGCTCTTCTTTGCGAGCGAGGAGAAGGCGTCAGTCAGCTTTCCTGGAAAACGAAAACAAAGAATGAAAAAAGCAATAATGAAACAGAGGAGACTGTGATCATTAGAAGGTTAAACAATGTAAATCAGAGGCCGTTTCACCTGCGGTTTTGTCGTTGACCAGTTTGCCCACTTTGCTCTCCATCACGGTCAGTGTTTCACCCGGCTGCTGCTCCACCAGCAGCCCCAACTGCCTCAGGTTGGCAAACGTGAGCAGGTGATCCACACCGTAGCTCTGATGAGGTTTAAGCAGAGAAACATGTCGCAACATTAGACCAGTGGCATCTTAACTGGGGCTCAGGTTTGAAGGACAGAAAGACGTGAACATAAAAAGACGATAAAACCAATGTGTCCCATCTCTTATTACTTCCTTCATTCAGTTTGAATCTCACCTGTAGATACTGCGCTTTCAAAGAGCGGAAATCTTTTGGCAGGAGTCCTGTGAGCACAGACCGTCGAATAATTGTTAAAACAGCATTTTGCACATCTTTATAGAGCAATTATATCAAATAAAACTCACCGTTTTCCGTGATAGACAGAAGGCAAAGCAGCCTCAGACTTTCTATCATGGAGACCTTGAAAAAAAATAAATAATTCCAGCATATTACGATTGTTATTTCACCTGCTCGTACGTCACAGTGTGTTTAAATGAACGCACCTGTCGGTTGATGTGCTCCTCTATGAATGAAATGCATTCACGGATTTCAAATCCTTCAAGTAATGCTGGAATAGACAAAGGTTTGTATCAATAAAAACAACATAAAGAAACAGTGCGTCTATGAGCAGCAGAGCAGATTGTTCTCACAGTGTTCAGTCTTGAGCAGCTCCTGAAAATCCTGCTTCGTTTTCTTCTTCATGATCGATTCACTGGCGCCGATGTCTGAAAGAGAAGAAGCTCTTCAGCCGCACAGGTCTGAAAATATTTCTTCAACCTGGCACACGGTGAACTGCTGTACCACTCACGTAGACTAAGCAGCCGATGCTCCTGTTTTAACCCTTTCAGCTCCTCCGACACAAACGTCTTCATCTGCTTTATGTCCATCCCCCGACGCTTCTGCAGAATTAACAAAGCAAAACAGTGTCAGCTATGTCAGTCACCTTAGTTACAACGACTGACGAGGGCGATAAAGGTTTGCTCACATCATAAGCAGTCTGGAGATTCCTGGCTTTCTGACTGAGGAAGCCAAAGACGTTGGAGAAATGCTCGTTTCTGATTTCGTTGAAGACCTACGAAACACGCGAGAGTCACACACATTAAAAAGATCTGCAGCAGACGGTTCCTCCTCTAACATCAGCGCTCTACCTACCTTGTCCTGAGAGTTCAGCATGACTTTCATGCTTTTGTCCGAGGAGGTAACCTCAGGCCCAAACTCCACACATCCTGTGGAGCAGACGCTGTGATGAGACGACAGATCGACACGCGAGCACAAACAGAAAAAATCTGCAACCAGGATCTTTATACGACTGGGAGGTTCACAAAGCTCTGAGTATTAACACTATTTCTTCATTTATTGAGCCCAGAGTTCATCTTTATGCTTTACAGTGTAAAAATAAAACAGGGTCCTTAAAATGTATTCCTCTTACACCAATCCAAAATATATGTAAGGATGTGGACCATATGTAAAGTATGGCTCCTGAGAATCTAAAAAATTAGATCGTAAAATCACAATTTGATTAAATACATAATGTAAATGTTGTCGTTCAGGGTCTCTCACGTCAAAACAATAACAAAGTATGTAGTTTAGTTTGTAGAGTTTAGGACTCTCCACAGGTTGCTTTGATACCCACCACATTTGATCCTAAATATATCATCCACGAGTCCTTCATAGACAACTTGTGAACACAGAGGAGTGACAAAGTCCACATCTGCAAAGACAACGACAGTGTTAGGGAGGACGAAGCAGAGCTCGGCATGCCGTCCCGCCAAGACGAGGACACGTGGCTGCTTCTTACCTCTGTCGATGAGAAAAACCTTTCCTATCTCAGCCTGATGAGTTCTTTGCTCTCCCTCCTCAACCTGCTCCCTCCACGACTCGTACGCCATCTGGTAGCAGACAGACGGGACACAATTCATGGCAGTCCTTAATCGTGAGGATTTCAAGAGAATGTTTTTGGTCTGTGATCATACTGCACCTTTGAACATCGTCCGATCCCGTAGATCTTTGAGAATGGGCCGTAGAGTGAGTGAAGGAGGTGCAGAGCGCTGCCGGCTGTCCTCACCCACCGCTGGTCTCCCGCCTGTAAATCATGTATCATGTCTCACTCATGTAACTTTTTTTCTGAAACCATTTATTATTATTGTATCACAAATAAATAATTAATCGTTTCAGCTCTCATAATTTACCAGGAAATTGTCTCGGAAGAATTCGGGCAGCTCCAGACTGATGATGTCGTCGTCAAGCGGAAGAAGGTTGAAAGCCCATTCATCGGTGGTCACATCTGTGAGAAGGTGAACACAAGTTCAACACTTCTTTCACCAACGTGGTAACAAAACGCAAAGAGGCAGAAAAGATGTTTATTTACCACCAAAGATGCCCTGCTCCTCCAACACCGCCTCACACGCGTAGAACTGGACGACACAGGAGGGTCAGAATAAAGAACGTGATTCAAAACAATATACAGCAGAGTCTGTGCACCATGGCAGAGTCACGTACCTTCTGAGGGGTAAATATGATCTTGTATCTTCTAAATTTTCCTGCTGCTTTGTCTGCATTGGCCACATCTGGAACAAAAAGGAAGGAAGAATAAAGAATATTGCATGAAATACACCTGAATTATTAAAGATACGTAAAAACAAAACATTAGTTCTACTTACCACATATCCATTTCACAGTTTGTATTCTTGGCCGGATCAGAAAACAGAGCCTATAAAGGAGAAATGCCACATGCGAGGTGTCACATTGTGTGTGTGTGTAAAATGATATCAGGAGTATGGAGGCTGCAGGACTCACTGATCTGAAGTGCTGACAACAGGTTTGTGTTCCACTTTGTAGAGTTTGTCGACTTCATGTTGCTGTAAGAGAAAAAAAAGGACAAAATCAGCTTTCACCGAGAAGAAGACTCTTTTGTAGGAACGCCGGAGCAGTTGGGGGGTTAAGGGCCTTGCTCAAGGGCACTGTAGTGGTCTTAATGAAGGAGGGACACAAGTTTCTCAATCTCAGAAGAAAGTGACAGCTGACAAGGGTTCACCTTTAGTGTTGACACATTTGCGATGCGGTCCAATGGGCTCATCAAATCTGCCTCGATGAAGAGGTCCTTCTTCCCCGGGAGCTGTGTGACAAAGAGAGGAAGATAGAAGAGTGAAGGTCGAAATCTGAGGACACCAGTTGACCAGTTAAGCCCATTGGCTCCTTCCTAAGATGTAAATCTTTGAAGGACTGAGTCATTTTTCTAAAACAGCTGGGCACTCTAATTATTTGCAAATGTTACTCTAACAAACACAAACAATTGTGCATTTTGTTGGGGACTATTTTCAGCGGTGGATTCATCCACATTTGGTGTTCAAGTGGCAGCAGGATGGTGTTTGCCTGATTTAAATGTGTATAAATTAGTGGTGGGCCGTTATCGCGTTAACGCGAGACTCTTATCGGGCAATAAAAAAAATATCACCATTAATCTATTTTCAAAGTTGGGTTGGTAGCTGGGTCTATACTACGCAAACCATGATGACTTTTACCTTGATATTTTAGCACGGATGTATACCTAGCCAAATTGCACTGTAGGGGGCGAGAACGAGTCTTCGAACCTGTATGCCTACTGTGAATTACCACATCAAACGTGACGTGCTAACATGGATGCAGCTACGAAGCCGCCGGGTTTGCTTCAGGGAAAATTCATTTTTAAGAAGCTTCCCAATGGAAACCTCGACAAGACTAAGGTTGTTTGCACCTTGTGCAATGTGGAATTAGTTTACTGCAGAAGTTCTTCCAGTTTCAAGTACCACCTAAACGCAAAGCATCCCTTAGCTGATGCTGCAGATGATGCATTTTGGAAACAGGAGATGAGCCCCTGGTCTAATGCGTCACCTGGCTTAAGAAACCCGTTCTCAAAGACTTACTTAGGTAGCACACATATTCTGAATGAGCCATTTTAATCTAGATTAATCTAGAATAATTCCAGTGGGACTGATCTAGATAAAAAAAATTATATGATGCCCAGCACTAGTATAAATAGATATATAATATTACAGTAGATATACAGACAATACCTAATGGTGGCCTTTTTAAAATCACAATAAAAATACAATATCCTTGTTCGCCGCTTCGACGTATGTATGGACCATTTGGTCCATGAGATCACACCTCCTTTCGTTTTGTTGTAAATTGTATGATCTCTGGCTTCTTCTTCATGTTGTCATCCATGCTGTGTCGTTGTGCAGGTATGAGAAGGACAACAGCTTGTTCGTCTTTGGGACATAGCTCACCATAGACATCCTCCACAGAATCCAAAGACGAACTGTAACGCTCCCCGGAGACTAGTGGTTTTGCAGAAGTTCTGAAGTTCTGATTCCTTCTTAAATATGTAACAGGTCAACAGATGTCCGCAGTATATGTATTCCTGACTGGAAATATTATAGTACCAAATGCGGGACACTTTAGACCCATGTCTGCAAATTAGTGGAGGAATTCCAAATCTATGCTTATTTATAAGATACAAAAGTAAAAATAAAAAACAACAGTTTCTGTGCATGAAGAAGTACCAAAATTGTTTCTTTGTAAATTATTATGAGATTAAATGTATTGATTTTAGATGTTGTGAGAGAAAAAAACCACACCAATGCTTAGAATTCCATTGGAAATGAATGCGGGTCACTTTTGACCCATGTTGCGCGTTAGAGGGGGTTTCAATAGCTTGCGCACTTAAGGGGTTAAGAAACCCGTTCTCAAAGACTTACTTTTAGTCATTACTTAGGTAGCACACATATTCTGAATGAGCCATTTTAATCTAGATTAATCTAGAATAATTCCAGTGGGACTGATTTTTTGTTGTGCATGTCGTTATCATTTATTTATTTTATATCTTCACTGTAACCTTTTGCACCATTATGTCATGGCTATCTGCACTTTATCTGTTTTACTGTTATCTGTAAATTATAATGCTTTAATACCTCCACCTATTTATGCTGTCAGTCACACCAGTCACTTTATTGTCATACCTGCTGCTGATATGTGCCCGTTTACCTCCAGGCTTTGCACAAGTCTATGCACAGTCTATGCAACTTTTTACAGACAGTAGCTCATATTAGTAATTGTACAGTCTATGTTAATTCTTGCACTTAGTAGTTTTTTTTGCTATAGTGGTATATATATATATATAGTGGTATAGTGGTAGTTGTTGTGGTGGTTTTGTTGTGCAT